>NC_041227.1:71363759-71364535 GCF_002837175.3 Physeter macrocephalus | reverse complement strand
TATATCTCTCCATCTGTTTGTATCATCTTTAATTTCTTTCATCGGTGTCTTACAGTTTTCTGCATACAGGCCTTTTGTCTCCTTAGGTAGGTTTATTCCTAGGTATTTTATTCTGTTTGTTGCAGTGGTAAATGGGAGTGTTTCCTTAATTTCTCTTTCAGATTTTTCATCATTAATGTATAGGAATGCAAGAGATTTGTGGGCATTAATTTTGTATCCTGCTATTTTACCAAATTCATTGATGAGCTCTAGTAGTTTTCTGGTAGTATCTTTATTACTCTCTATGTATACTATCATGTCATCTGCAAACAGTGACAGTCTTACTTCTTTTCCAATTTGGATTCCTTTTATTTCTTTTTCTCCTCTGATTGCTGTGGCTACAACTTCCAAAACTATGTTGAATAATACTGGTAAGAGTGGACAATCTTGTCTAGTTCCTGATCTTAAGGAAATGTTTTCAGTTTTTAACCATTGAGAATGATGTTGGCTGTGGATTTATCATATGTGGCCTTTATTATGTTGAGGTAATTTCCCTCTATGCCTACTTTCTGGAGAGTCTTTATCATAAATGGGTGTTGAATTTTGTCGAAAGCTTTCTCTGCCTCTGTTGAGATGATCATGTGGTTTTTCTCCTTCAGTTTGTTAATGTGGTGTATCACATTGATTGATATGCATATATTGAAGAATCGTTGCATTCCTGGGATAAACCCCACTTGATCATGGTGTATGATCCTTTTAATGTGCTATTGGATTCTGTTTGCTAGTATTTTGTTGAG
>NC_041227.1:71362252-71363486 GCF_002837175.3 Physeter macrocephalus | reverse complement strand
TTGCTTGTAGTAATCTCTCATGATCCTTTGTATTTCTGCAGTGTCAGTTGTTATTTCTCCTTTTTCATTTCTAATTCTATTGATTTGAGTCTTCTCTGTTTTTTTCTTGATGAGTCTGGCTAATGATTTATCAATTTTGTTTATCTTGTCAAAGAACCAGCTTTTAGTTTTATTGATCTTTGCTATCATTTCCTTCATTTTTTTTTCATTTATTTCTGATCTGATCTTTATGATTTCTTTCCTTCTGCTGACTTTGCAGTTTTTTTGTTCTGCTTTCTCTCATTGCTTTAAGTGTGAGGTTAGGTTGTTTATTTAAGATGTTTCTTGTTTCTTGAGGTAGGATTGTATTGCTATAAACTTTCCTCTTAGAACTGCTTTTGCTGCATCCCATAGGTTTTGGGTTGTCCTGTTTTCATTGTCATTTGTTTCTAGGTATTCTTTGAGTTCCTCTTTGATTTCTTCAGTTATCTCTTGGTTATTTAGTAGTGTATTGTTTAGCCTCCATGTGTTTGTGTTTTTTTTTACAGATTTTTTCCTGTAATTGATATCTAGTCTCAGTGTTGTTGTTGGAAAAGATACTTGATACAATTTCAATTTTCTAAAATTTACCAAGGCTTGATTTGTGACCCAAGATATGAGCTATCCTGGAGAATGTTCCATGAGCACTTGAGAAGAAAGTGTATTCTGTTGTTTTTGGTTGGATTGTCCTATAAATATCAATTAAGCCCATCTTGTTTAATGTATCATTTAAAGCTTGTGTTTCCTTATTTATTTTCATTTTGAATGATCTGTCCATTGGTGAAAGTGCAGTGTTAAAGTCCCCTACTATGATTGTGTTACTGTCAATTTCCCCTTTTATGGCTGCTAGCATTTGCCTTAAGTATTGAGGTGCTCCTATGCTGGGTGCATAAATATTTGCAATTGTTATATATTCTTCTTGGATTGATCCCTTGATCATTATGTAGTGTCCTTCTTTGTCTCTTATAATAGTCTTTATTTTAAAGTCTATTTTGTCTGATATGAGAATTGCTACTCCAGGTTTCTTTTGATTTCCATTTGCATGGAATATCTTTTTCCATCCCTCACTTTCAGTCTGTATGTGTCCCTAAGTCTGAAGTGGGTCTCTTGTAGACAGCATATATATGGGTTTTGTTTTTGTATCCATTCAGCCAGTCTATGTCTTTTGGTTGGAGCATTTCATCCATTTACATTTAAGGTAATTATCGATATGTAT
>NC_041227.1:71361537-71361901 GCF_002837175.3 Physeter macrocephalus | reverse complement strand
CACATGCCGCAGAGAGGCTGGGCCCGTGAGCCATGGCCGCTGAGCCTGCGCGTCCGGAGCCTGTGCTCCGCAATGGGAGAGGCCACAACAGTGAGAGGCCCATGTACCACAAAAAAAAAATAAAATAAAGGTTTTAATTTGTCCGTCAAATCTGAATGAGATCCTTTCTGGTTAGAGTAATCTTGGTGTGTCTTGCCATTCCCTTCTGGCTTGCAGAGTTTCTGCTGAAAGATCAGCTGTAAACTTTATGGGGATTCCCTTCTATGTTATTTGTTGTTTTTCCCATGCTGCTTTTATTATTTTTTCTTTGTATTTAATTTTTGATAGTTTGATGAATATGTGTCTTGGCATGTTTCTCCTTGGG
>NC_041227.1:71330703-71361163 GCF_002837175.3 Physeter macrocephalus | reverse complement strand
TGTTTGTTTGCTCTTTAGTTCTTCTAGGTCCTTGTTAAATGTTTATTGTATTTCCTCCATTCTATTTCCAAGATTTTGGATCATGTTTACTATCATTACTCTGAATTCTGTTCAGGTAGACTGCCTATTTCCTCTTCATTTGTTAGGTCTGGTGGGTTTTTGCCTTGCTTCTTCATCTGCTGTGTGTTTCTCTGTCTTCTCATTTTGCCTAACTTACTGTTTTGGGGGTCTACTTTTTTCAGGCTGCAGGTTCGTAGTTCTCAGTGTCTCTCCCCAGTGGCTAAGGTTGGTTCACTGGGTTGTGTAGGGCTTCCTGGTGGAAGGGACTGGTTCCTGTGTTCTGGTGGACGAGGCCGGATCTTGCCTTTCTGGTGGGCCGCGTCCGGTGGTGTTTTTTTGGGTTCCTGTGATCTTATTATGATTTTAGGCAGCCTCTCTGCTAATGGGTGGGGTTGTGTTCCTCTCTTGCTAGTTGTTCGGCATAGGGTGTCCAGCACTGTAGCTTGCTGGTTGTTGAGTGGAGCTTGGTCTTAGCATTGAGATGGAGATGTCTGGGAGAGCTTTCGCCATTTGATATTACGTGGAGCTGGGAGTTTCTGGTGGACCAATGTTCTGAACCTAGCTCTCACACCTCAGAGTCACAGGCCTGACATTCGGCCGGAGCACAAAGACCGTGTCAGCCACATGGCTCAGAAAAAAAGGGAGAAAGAAAGACAGAGAGAAAGAGAGAGAGAGAGAGAGAGAAAGGAAAGAAAGGAAAGAAGGAGAGCTTTCGCCATTTGATATTACGTGGAGCTGGGAGTTTCTGGTGGACCAATGTTCTGAACCTAGCTCTCACACCTCAGAGTCACAGGCCTGACATTCGGCCGGAGCGCAAAGACCGTGTCAGCCACATGGCTCAGAAGAAAAGGGAGAAAGAAAGACAGAGAGAAAGAGAGAGAGAGAGAGAGAGAGAAAGGAAAGAAAGGAAAGAAAGGAAAGAAAGAAAAAGAAAGAAAGAAGAAGGAAAGAAATATCAAAATTTTAAAAAAGTAAACTTATTAAAAATAGAACAATTAAAAAGTAATAAATAAAAAAAGAAAGAAAGACGAGAGCAACGAAACCAAAAAACAAATCCACCAATGAGAACCAGTGCTAAAAACTATACTAAAAAAAAAAAAAAAAAAAAGGGACAGAAGAGCCCTAGGAAAAATGGTTAATAAACAAAGCCATATAGAAAGGAAAGAAATATCAAAATTTTAAAAAAGTAAACTTATTAAAAATAGAACAATTAAAAAGTAATAAATAAAAAAAGAAAGAAAGACGAGAGCAACGAAACCAAAAAACAAATCCACCAATGAGAACCAGTGCTAAAAACTATACTAAAAAAAAAAAAAAAAAAAAAGGACAGACAGAGCCCTAGGACAAATGGTAAATAAGCAAAGCTATATAGACAAAATCACACAAAGAAGCATACACATAACACACTCACAAAAAGAAAAAAAGGAAAAGAATATCTTTTGTGAAGTCTGAGGTCTCTGCCAGCATTCAGTAGGTGTTCCACATATAGATGTATTTCTGTTGTATTTGTGGGGAGGAAGGTGATCTCCATGTCTTCCTCCTCCGCCATCTTGAAGGTCTCCTCAGAGGGTCAATTTAACAAGCAGTGACCATGGACCCTCAGGCCATTCCAGCTGCAGGCTGGTGACACATGGGAGATTAGTATTGCTCTTCACATACCCCTCCAAAGAGTCTCCCCAGCATAACTATTCCTGTTGCTCTCCTAAATTATACTAAACTCATCCAAAGACAAACTCCAGATGAAAGTGACCCATGTAAAAGATGGGTCATAATGATAAGAGCAAATACCAGCTGTCTAAGTGACCCAGTTATATGCATTTTATTGAGTAAGGGCTAAGAGTGGGAAATAAAGAGAGAAAGAGACTAGTCCTGCTATGAAGCAAAGGCCAGGGGGAGATTGGAGATCTAAATGCCCTCTCCAGTGAATCATGCAAGAGCACTTTGTCAGAGCTTGAACCCTTCGCTGACAAGATCCTATTTTCGATTTTGTCCCTTAAGAACAGCTCAGGTGAAAAGGAGGGGGGCTGAGAATGGGTTTACTTGAGGATGCTGACCTATTACAGCCCACGCATAGAAAGAGTTTCATTTTTCTCCTGCAGCCACCTAAGAAATGTTTCCAGAGAACGCAACATCTCCCACAAGATGTGTAATCCTTATCAGTGTGGCAAAGGGGCTATCAAAGCAGCAAAGATCACATGGCTGTGAAGATAAAGGTTTGGCAGTTCCTGGGTGGGCTTATCAAGGTTTAGCAGTAAGCGAGTTTTGTTGCTTCGACTGCATTTTAAAAGTTCATTGATTTGTAGCTAATACCAAGTTGTCATAGTTTCATGAGTAACAGCTTGTGGTTTTCAGAATCAAAGCCTATTCCTGAATCAATAATAGTGGATTTACTGAGGTGGCTTGAGCATCTGCAGAGAGGGGAGAAGCCAAGAAAGATGCCCTGGTAGAGAAAAGGAGTAAATGTGGTCAGACCATAAGTGGTTTATAAGAGGAAAAATGACACTCTCCTTCTCAAAGCAGCAGAAATTGAGCCTTTTAAGAATTCGAACTAACCTGTAAAGAGACTATTGTTTTGAAAACATTTACAGATTAAAAATGTGCATACACACATATAATAAATTGACTCTAAGTGGGGGGAAGGCCAAATTGAAGATTTTTTTTTTTAAGCTCATCAATTGGTTTAATCTTTATCAAGACAGCTTTTCCACATCCTGAGCTTGGCACAACTGAGTATTTTTCTAGACCCAGCTTCTTGGAAAACATTGACCTATACCTCTCTTTATTCCCTAGGGGGAAAATAAGCACATGCAGGTAGGCACGCATGCAGACTCACACACACAAATCCGTTATATTGTCCCTAACTGTACTAAGATATATTTCTAATAATATTTTAGTGTTGTGTTGGACTTTCATAGCATCTTCTCAGCCTACTCCATTTAAGCTTCATAGTATCCATGTTGGACTGAGAGCTGTTATTTTTATCCCCTTTTGAATAAGAAAAAAATTTAGTCTTAGAGGGAGTCAGAACATCCAACCTAATTTTCCTAGTGGTGCCCAAGGCAGACATCAGTAACTGATCAAAGAACTGTTTCCCAAGAAGCTCAGATTAAGCCTTAGAATCCTTCTGTCAGCTGACCTCCAGGCAGCCACTATCAGTTGATAGAAGATGACATGAAAAGTAAAACCTATTTGACATCCTGGACCCAAGTGACCTGCCCAAAGTCATAGTACTACTTCATGGCAAAGCCAAGTCACACATCTCTTCTTTCTGTGCTTTCTTTATGAGGTAGAAAGCTTTTTCCCTTGTGAGGTAAGTTTGCCTTTTCCACAACCAAAAGCTATGGCCACTTGGGGAATTTTACATCCTCTCATACAGCTGCCAAACCCCATTCATGCTCACTATTTTAGAAGGCTTAAGACATTACATAGAGTTCCTAGAAACTTTGAAATTACGTATGTGGTTCACATCATATTTCTACCAGACTATGTTGCTCTAAGATAATATGTAGCTGTCAGAATCTTTAAAGCCTAATATTCTTTAATTTAAATACCTGTTGAGCCCAAATAATTTCTGAGAGTGATAAATGCCAAGAAGAAGATGAAGCAGAATAAAGGGCTGAAGAATGACAGTGGGTGGGGGTGAGGTGAGCAATTACAGATGTGGTGATCAGGTAAAGTCTCTCTAAGGAGGTGACATTGGAGCAGAAACTTGAATGAAGTGAGGGGTGTGTCATCTGAAGAGCTGGAAATAGCAAGAGGAAAGGCCTTCGAGAGGGAATAAGTTGTGCATGATTGAGAAACAGCGTTGGGAATGTGCTAGGAGATGTCAGAAAGGCCATGGTGAGGAGTTTCCATGGTATTCTGGGCATGATGGGAAGACTGTAGAATTTAAGGCAGGTAAGTCATAAAGCTGACTCAGTTTGGAAAGATCACACAACCAAATATTTATTTTTAAAGATTACTCTCAGAGTAGTGTGAACAATGTACTCAGCAGAAGGGGGGAAAGAATGATGGTGAAGCAACAAGTTGAGGTCACTCACTGCAAAATTCCAGTTGAAGTTGTCTAAATCAGAAGTGAGAATGACAAGCCTGATGGCCAGAGGAGAGTAGTCCATAAACAGAGACTGACTGGGAGTCATTAGCTATGTAGGCTTGGGTCTTCCTAGAAGCAGACCTGTAGACAGGAGTACACATGCAAGAGATTTATTGGGGGAAATGCCTGTGAAGGATAAAAAGGCATAGGCAGAGAAGGCAGAGAGAGCCTTCAGACCATAGGGCAGGTCTGGCACTTGCACAGGAGAGGGGGGAAGGAAGATGGGACCAGAGGAGTCTGAGACTGCAGCACAGTTCCCAGAAAGGGTTAGCAGGGGGAATCCTCGTGCCAAAATTGCCACAGGAATGGCCCTGCCATGCTTAGTCATTTACCAGGAACAGCCTGTGGGAAGCATGGTTTCAGCAGGGAGGTGGGGGTGGATCCAGAAGGATAGCAGCTGAGGTCATCAGTCAATTATGTTTCCCACAGCAGGAGATCTGAGCAGCTGATTTTCATGACCACCATAGCAGCCAAGAATGTGGATGGGCCCATCCTCTCCTGCCTTCTCAGGGACTTAGCTCCTACATCTTCATCCTATCCATCTCTACTCAAACAAGCTTTAAGAAGTTGCATCTTTAGAAAACCTTCTCTTGATCTCAAATCCTCCTCCAAATAATGCTTTCTCTTGTCCCCGTACACATCCAATTTTCTACAAAGAGTTGTCCACCAAAGGTGCTTCTGCTTTCTCGTCTCCATTCACTCTTCAATCCATTCCTCTCTTCTGCTCCTCCCATGGCAGTGAGGCTTCTGTTAAAACCAGCAGCAACCTCCATCTTGCTAAATCCAATAGAGACTGAAGTTCTCTTCTTACCTGATCTTGGCAGAAGATCAGGTTGATTATTGAAGAGGTTGATTATTCACTCTTTAAAATAGTTTCTTTTCAACCTTGAAGAGGTTGATTATTCACTCTTTAAAATAGTTTCTTTTCACTGATTTCTGTGATGTCACATTCACAGTGTTTTCTTTCTGCCCCTCTTATTATTCCCTTCTGGCTCCACACTCCTTCTAAACATTCTCACTCTATTTTCCTTCAGTCTGGAAGAGCATATTGCCTTCCTGTGTGGTGGGAAGCTGCCTTTACATCATGTCTTTCATCCTTTTTCTCTGGGGCTTAAAGTAAAAACTCTGCTCAGTCCTCCAAGTTTTACCTCCTAGGAAATCACAAATCCTTTCTTCTCTCCACAAAATCTGTCCCTTGCAAATGAAAAGGATTTGTTTTTCCTACCCTTATTTAAAAAGTAACCTATTTTGAGAACAAGGCTAAGCCTTTTTTCTAAGCTTTGTCTGCCCTTCTCTGAAGCAGTGGAATGCCTCATTTTCAACGGTGGAGAGTCCTAGGACAAACCAAATTGCTGAGAATGAAATATCTCAGCACCAAACTGTCCATCAAGCATATCCACCTGTGTATCTCAGAGGTATAACAAAATATTACATGCTTAAAACTTGTGATCCTCTCCACATCCAAATCTGTACTGTCTCTAATCTCCCTCCACAAGGAGAAGGGCTCCTGTGCTTATTCAGTTGCTCAGGTCATGAATCTGGGAGACAGATTCAAGTTTCCCTCTCATCCCTCCCTCTCATCCATCACCTCCAGTGGAGAACCAGATCTTGCCCATTCTGCTGCCTTCACCCCCAATTTTCTCTCCCCCGTGTTCACTTCTCTCCATCTCTACTCTACCGCCCAACTCTTAGCCATCATTATATCTTCTCTGGATCACTGAAATAATCTTCCAACTGGTCTCCCTGCTTCCCTTCTTGCTTCTTTCTAATCCTGTCCCCACACAGTAACTGAATGATCGGACAAAGCCCATCAGGTCATGTGAGCGCCCTACTCTATATTCTTTTAATGTTTTCCCAATGCACTTGCAATAAAATACAAAATGCTTGTCTTGACCTTCAAAGCTTCACATGTTCTGTCTGCTGCCTCCATCTCTAGACTCACAGCATGCTGCTTTTTCCCCAGGCTCCAACACAGGTGTTCCCATGGTCTCTGAATGCTCCAAGTACTTTCCTTTCTCTGAGACTTCACATATGTTAATCCTTTATCTTCCCAACACCCATTCTTTGCCTTCTATTCATCTTCCTACCTCAGATTGCTTAAAGGGGATTTTCCTGAACTTTTCGATCCAAATTAAATCCCTAAGTTACGCTCAAGGCACCCATTTCTCTTCCTTCATGGCAATGATTGTCATCTGTAATTTAAAGTCATTTATGAGGTTTACCTATTAAATGCTTGCAGCCCCACTAGACTTAAGGCAGGGACCATGTCATTGCTCATCAACTATCACAATCCCTAGCACATAGTAGGGACTCACTATTTGCTAAATTAAAAAATGGTCTCGTGTAGGTAGAATTATAAAGGAAGAAGGAAGAAGATGGAACCTTAGAGAAAAGAGATCATGTAAAGAGGAGGCAAAGGAAGAGGAGCCAGAAAAGAAACAAAAAAGATAAGGAAAGAAGTAGAATCAGAAGAAAAAAGAATTTGTGATTTTGAAAGAATTTCATGTTAGAACACTGGGCAAGAGTTTTTAACTATATGTACTGCAAAATTCCAGTTGAAGTTGTCTAAATCAGAAGTGAGAATGACAAGCCTGATGGCCAGAGGAGAGTAGTCCATAAACAGAGACTGACTGGGAGTCATTAGCTATGTAGGCTTGGGTCTTCCTAGAAGCAGACCTGTAGACAGGAGTACACATGCAAGAGATTTATTGGGGGAAATGCCTGTGAAGGATAAAAAGGCATAGGCAGAGAAGGCAGAGAGAGCCTTCAGACCATAGGGCAGGTCTGGCACTTGCACAGGAGAGGGGGGAAGGAAGATGGGACCAGAGGAGTCTGAGACTGCAGCACAGTTCCCAGAAAGGGTTAGCAGGGGGAATCCTCGTGCCAAAATTGCCACAGGAATGGCCCTGCCATGCTTAGTCATTTACCAGGAACAGCCTGTGGGAAGCATGGTTTCAGCAGGGAGGTGGGGGTGGATCCAGAAGGATAGCAGCTGAGGTCATCAGTCAATTATGTTTCCCACAGCAGGAGATCTGAGCAGCTGATTTTCATGACCACCATAGCAGCCAAGAATGTGGATGGGCCCATCCTCTCCTGCCTTCTCAGGGACTTAGCTCCTACATCTTCATCCTATCCATCTCTACTCAAACAAGCTTTAAGAAGTTGCATCTTTAGAAAACCTTCTCTTGATCTCAAATCCTCCTCCAAATAATGCTTTCTCTTGTCCCCGTACACATCCAATTTTCTACAAAGAGTTGTCCACCAAAGGTGCTTCTGCTTTCTCGTCTCCATTCACTCTTCAATCCATTCCTCTCTTCTGCTCCTCCCATGGCAGTGAGGCTTCTGTTAAAACCAGCAGCAACCTCCATCTTGCTAAATCCAATAGAGACTGAAGTTCTCTTCTTACCTGATCTTGGCAGAAGATCAGGTTGATTATTGAAGAGGTTGATTATTCACTCTTTAAAATAGTTTCTTTTCACTGATTTCTGTGATGTCACATTCACAGTGTTTTCTTTCTGCCCCTCTTATTATTCCCTTCTGGCTCCACACTCCTTCTAAACATTCTCACTCTATTTTCCTTCAGTCTGGAAGAGCATATTGCCTTCCTGTGTGGTGGGAAGCTGCCTTTACATCATGTCTTTCATCCTTTTTCTCTGGGGCTTAAAGTAAAAACTCTGCTCAGTCCTCCAAGTTTTACCTCCTAGGAAATCACAAATCCTTTCTTCTCTCCACAAAATCTGTCCCTTGCAAATGAAAAGGATTTGTTTTTCCTACCCTTATTTAAAAAGTAACCTATTTTGAGAACAAGGCTAAGCCTTTTTTCTAAGCTTTGTCTGCCCTTCTCTGAAGCAGTGGAATGCCTCATTTTCAACGGTGGAGAGTCCTAGGACAAACCAAATTGCTGAGAATGAAATATCTCAGCACCAAACTGTCCATCAAGCATATCCACCTGTGTATCTCAGAGGTATAACAAAATATTACATGCTTAAAACTTGTGATCCTCTCCACATCCAAATCTGTACTGTCTCTAATCTCCCTCCACAAGGAGAAGGGCTCCTGTGCTTATTCAGTTGCTCAGGTCATGAATCTGGGAGACAGATTCAAGTTTCCCTCTCATCCCTCCCTCTCATCCATCACCTCCAGTGGAGAACCAGATCTTGCCCATTCTGCTGCCTCCACCCCCAATTTTCTCTCCCCCGTGTTCACTTCTCTCCCTCTCTACTCTACCGCCCCCCTCTTAGCCATCATTATATCTTCTCTGGATCACTGAAATAATCTTCCAACTGGTCTCCCTGCTTCCCTTCTTGCTTCTTTCTAATCCTGTCCCCACACAGTAACTGAATGATCGGACAAAGCCCATCAGGTCATGTGAGCGCCCTACTCTATATTCTTTTAATGTTTTCCCAATGCACTTGCAATAAAATACAAAATGCTTGTCTTGACCTTCAAAGCTTCACATGTTCTGTCTGCTGCCTCCATCTCTAGACTCACAGCATGCTGCTTTTTCCCCAGGCTCCAACACAGGTGTTCCCATGGTCTCTGAATGCTCCAAGTACTTTCCTTTCTCTGAGACTTCACATATGTTAATCCTTTATCTTCCCAACACCCATTCTTTGCCTTCTATTCATCTTCCTACCTCAGATTGCTTAAAGGGGATTTTCCTGAACTTTTCGATCCAAATTAAATCCCTAAGTTACGCTCAAGGCACCCATTTCTCTTCCTTCATGGCAATGATTGTCATCTGTAATTTAAAGTCATTTATGAGGTTTACCTATTAAATGCTTGCAGCCCCACTAGACTTAAGGCAGGGACCATGTCATTGCTCATCAACTATCACAATCCCTAGCACATAGTAGGGACTCACTATTTGCTAAATTAAAAAATGGTCTCGTGTAGGTAGAATTATAAAGGAAGAAGGAAGAAGATGGAACCTTAGAGAAAAGAGATCATGTAAAGAGGAGGCAAAGGAAGAGGAGCCAGAAAAGAAACAAAAAAGATCAGGAAAGAAGTAGAATCAGAAAAAAAAAGAATTTGTGATTTTGAAAGAATTACATGTTAGAACACTGGGCAAGAGTTTTTAACTATATGTCCCAGACAGAAAATACCAAATGTTGGTGAGGAACAACTGGAGTTATCACACATTACTGATACAAGTGTAAAATGGTACATGAACTGTTTGGCAATATCAGAGCTGAGCATATGCATACTTACTGTACCAGCAATTCTACTCCCAAGTTTATGCCCAAAGGAAGTATGTGCATATGTGCACCCATAAAAACATGTACAAGAATGTTTATTGCAGCACTATTTATTATAGTTAAAAATTAGAACAACCCAAATGCCCATCAACAGTAAAACAAACAAATAGTAATATATTCATACAATGGAATATCATATAGCACTGAAAATGAATTAATTATACTATACACAATGACTTGGATGCATCTCACAAACTTATTGTTGTGCAAAAATAGTTAGACATAAAAGTATATAGGATTTGATTCTATTTGTTTAAAATTCAAAACTATGCAAAACTAATTTACAGTGTTAGAACTCAAAATAGTGTTTGCCTTTGGGGAGAGTATGAAGTGATGGGGCACAAGTGGGGTTTTGGGGAGCTGGTAGGTTCTGTTTCTTGATCTGGGTTTAGTTTGTGAATATTCACTGAACTGTACACTCATGATTTGTGCATCCCATGTTTCCTATACTTCAATAAAAGTTTACTTAAAAAGACAACTTGGTAGTCTTCTATTTAAATTACTTAGCAGCTTAGCAGTGCCTAAAATAGATTATCACTGAATCTTTTCAGGAAATGGAAGTGTTGGTGTGTATGCCTCTGCGTGTGTATGTATGTGTGGGTGTTGAACGTTGAATATTCTTCAGAAATGCAGTCAGGTGAAAGGAAACATCAAATTTATTATGCTCGCTTAAATAACTTGGCTTATGTGCCATAGTGTTTCCATAAAAGATTCTCTATTCAATGAGAGTCAATCTACTTGTGTTGTTAAAAGGATCTTAGGTAACCCCAACCCCATGCCACATCTATCAAATTTCGTTTTACCCTCCCCTTTTATTCAGTAAATCATTCAATCACTGAGCATTTTCTCTACACCAATCCCAGTGAGAGGTGGTGGGGATTCAGAGAAAACACTATATATATGCCCTTCTTATCTCTATTCTTAGGCCCTGAGGAATTCATCAGGGATGCTTGCCAAGAGTGTCTAAGCCTCAGGAACAGGGGCAAGACTGTGTGAGGTTTTCACCTAGAATAGCTGGAAATTATATAATCAAAGGGGCAAGGGAAGCCAGAGTCCACTGGGAGAGAGAAATGGTACAAAGAATCACAGATGGTAGGCAAGCTGACCTCAGGAAACAGACACTAAAGAGATCAGGCACAGGTCAGGAAGTAGGTGTAAAGATGTCCCAAGAGAACAGCAGAGAATCAAGAGTGGCAGTAGGTGGGGTCCATATCCAGTGCATCGATAAGGGGTGCATGGTCTCTAAAAATTTAAAAACAATGTGAAACTGATTAAAAGTCTAGCTGCCTTTTGTTATTACTACACACCAGCAATCCTAAAAAAATGTTTGTAAAATACTCCAGCCTCTGAATGTTCACTACAGTAGTGTTTATAACAGTGAAAAATTGGAAGCAGCTTAAATGTCCCTCACCTGAAGAATGGAGGAATGGGTCATGGTATATTCATACAGGGCAGTGGAAGCAATGACCCAGCACTCCATATACCAACCTGGCAAACTCCAAAACATAATGTTACTAGTTGCAGAAGTCTACATAGTCTAATGTCATTTACACAAAGTTTTAAAACACATGAAATGAGAGTTACATGTGGATCCGGGTTGCAAAAGAACACAGAGTGCGTGGGCATGACCCCTGGAAGTAGGAAGGAAGGAAAGCAACTAGAAAAAATACACAGGACATATATTTGTAATTTTTTTTTAAGCTCAGAAATGGAAACCACAGTGCATAATTTTTACTGTCTGTTCTTTTTCTACATGTCAGAAATATTTCATAATACAAATAAAATTTTGAACCACACACACACACACACACACACACACACACAAAATGGACCTGCCTGACCCTTAATACACTAGTACAGGTGAATGATTCACAAAAAAGCTGACATATGTGAAGGTATCCAGAGCCCATTGCTATTGGTGACAAGAGGTGGGCATGGGACCAGGTTAAAAAAAAAAAAAATCTGGTTTTCTCAGAAAGAGGCTTTGGCGGTGTGTTATATGAAGAGAAGATGACATGTTCTTAACAATGATGTAGGGTAAAAAGGTTAACATCCATGTGAAAACCTGCCCAGAACCACCACGTCCAGACCCCATATGTAGGCAGGCAGGCAGGGATGACTCAACTCTCAACAGCTCTGAGTCTGGGAAACAGCATGCCTGTTAGAACCAGGTGCCATGACATTTTGGAATATGTGTTGCTAAGGTTCTCCATGTTAAGTAGCTTTACAAGTTGTTATTAGAATCACGTTAGTGCAGCGCTAGAGCAAACATCCCACGTCCACAGATGATTCTTTCCAAGAAACCTATTGGTTTGCTTTTCTTCTCTTTTTCTTCTGAATAGCAGCTGACAGACCAAGGGGAGCTGGCCCGGGCCTTTGATGCCAGTGCCAATTGAACAATAGCCCTGCTTGTGGCAATCATCCTCTTTGTTCAGCCAGGAGAATGCTGAATCTGTTGCTCTGGATCCTGTGTATGTGGGTGGCCAGAGCAAGGTGCATTTGGCAGCCAGATGTAGATTCTGGGTGGTATGAGCTGACTGTCCACATAGCTAACGCTTGGGACTTGGCTGGAATTCCCCTGACCAGTGCAATCAGAGAGACCAGATGGACTCTCCTCCTGGTCCTTTGAAGATGGTGTCCTTTATTTAGCTAAAGGGAAGAGACAGCCAACTATCTGACCTGGAAAGCATTCTTGGGCAGCCTGGTTCTTTTTGTGCACATCTAAAAGAAAGGGAAAGTGTGCTGTTGAAAGGAAATTTGGGGAGAGCCTTTGCAAGCCACTGAGGAGCTTGTAAAATCACACTTAACAAATGGGCACCAGAGGTTCTATTAACCAGTGGGAACTTCCCATTTATTTTCCTGGGGCAGCTCCACTTAGAAAGCAGATGACACTACAGGGAATTTGTCACCCTTTCTAGGGGTTTCCTTGCTAGTGCTGCTCTGGCTACTACTGACACTGGAGCCATTTCTAGCCACTGGAGTTGCTCCTCACTTTAGACCACCCTTCTTAGGAGTACAATCTGGACATAGTGGTAGGCTGGGGTGCAGGGGCTTTGCTTGCCATGCCCTTGTTTGTGCTGCTCTCCAGTGGAGGTACTGAGATCACAGTCCCATGGGGATCCAGTTTTGATCAAGGTGGACTGTAGCATAGAGCTCCATCCCTGCCCACACCAGGTTATGGGATTCCTCTAAAATGTAATCCATTGGGCTAGGCCCTCTACTTAAAAAATCCATTTGGAATCAACCAACCACCTTATGTTTTGAGCTCTGTCCCTCTAATCCAGTTTCCACACCGTAGCTTCATACACTCTCTGGCTAACACCCTTCAGATAGTCTACCTAGTTGGATGAGTGTTTCATCCCTTACCACAAACTCTTTGCCCATAGAGCCTGCTCTATTATCCTGCTCATCTGACACTAGTTGGAGTTGAGGTTTGTGTCCGGGAGCACAGGACCACTATGCGCAGTTGTATAAGTTGTTCACTGCACAAAGTCTTCCAGCCAACATGGTGAATGGGGACTGAAATACCATTAATGGGTCCTATGGACTTATACTATCTCCATTTCGTCAGTACCTAATGAGTGCAAGTGCCAGTGTTTGACACCTTTTTTTCCACTTGATTAAATAAACACACCTCTTTTTTAGAAGAGCTATTACTCTCTCAATTCCAACCTCATAGTTCTAGTGGAAGCTGGCACTCTTACTACGTAGTACCCAAACACCTGGCCTCAGGAGTGGCTGCATGACACAAGCTGGGACGGAGTTTTTTTGATGCGTATGTAAATAGAATTATTTTCTTAATTTCATTTTTAATTGTTTATTGCTATTGTATAGAATAAAACTAATGTGTTTTTTTATACTGCTCTTGTACCATGTAACCTTGCTGAATGCCTTTATGTTTCAATAATTCAGGATTCCTTAGGAATTTCTATATTAAAAAATCGTATCATGTGCAAAGAGAGAGAGTTTTACTTTTTTCTTTCCAGTCTGAATGCATTTTATTTATTTTTCTTGCTTAATTGTCCTGGCTAGAACCTCCAGTATAATGTTGAATATAGGTGTTAAAAGCAGACGTCCGTGTCTTGTTCCTGATCTTAGGGTGAAATTTTTCATACTTGCACCATTAAATATGATGTAAGCTGTGAGTTTTTGTATTTTATGCACTGTATCAGGTTGTGGAAGTTCCCTTTTATTCCTAGTTTGTTAAGTGTTTTTATCATGAAGGGGTGTTGGACATTTTTCAAAAGTTTATTCTGGGTCTACTGAGATGACTGTATAGTTTTTGTCCTTTATTCTGTAAAATGGTATATTACAGCAGCTGATTTTTGAACTTTAAACCAACCATTCATTCCTGGGACAAATCCCACTTGGTCATGATGCATAATCACTTTTATATGTTGATAGACTTGGTTTTCTAGTGTCTTATTGAGGATTTCTGTGTTTATACTTATGAGAGATAGAGGCCTGTAGTTTTCTTTAATTGTGGTGGCTTTGCTTGTTTTGGCGTAACATTAATACTGGCTTCATAGAATGAGTTAGGAAGTGTTCCCTTCTCTGCCATATTTTGAAAAAGTTTGTGAAGATTGGTGTTAATTATTCTTTGTATGTTTGGTAGAATTAATCTTGAAACCAAGCCCAGTCTTTTCTTTGTGGAAAGTTTTAAATTACTAATTTAATCTCTTTATTTGTGATAGGTCTATTCACATTTTCTAATTCTTGAGTCAATTTCGGTAGGTTGTATTATCCTAGAAATTTGTTTATTTCATCTAAGTTATCTAACTTTGTTGGTATATAGTCCATAGTATTCCCTATAATCTTTTTTATTTCTCTAAGGTAGTGATCTCACCCCTTTCATTCCTGATTTTAGTAATTTGAGTCTTGTTTTTTTTAGGCACTCTAGCTAAAGGTTTGTCAAATTTGTTGAACTTTTTAAAGAATCAGCTTTTGGTTTTGTTGATTTCCTCTACTCTTTTTCTATTCTCTATTTCATTAATTTCTACTTTGGTCTTTATTATTTCCTTCCTACTGCTTGCTTTAGGTTTGTTTTTCTTTTTCCATTGTCTTAAGATAGAAAGTTAGATTAGTGTTTTGAGATTGTCCTTGTTTTTAAATATAGGTATTTACAGCTATAAGTTTACCTCTAAGCACTGTTTTAGCTATAACCAACAAGTTTTGGTATGTTGTGTCTTCATTTTCATTTCTCTCAAAGTGTTTTCTAATTAGCTTTGTGACTTTCTCTTTATTTAGGGGTGTGTTGTTTAATTTCCACATATTTTTGAACTTCCCAAATTTCTTTCTGTTACTAGTGTTACCGTTGTAACACTAGTAATTTTATTCTATTGTAATTGAAGAACATACTTTGCATAATCCCAATCCTTTTAAATTTACTGAAGTTCTCTTATGGCCCAGTATATGATCTGTATCACAGGATGTTCTGTGTGCTCTTGAGAAGAACATATATTTTGCTGTCGTTGTGTGGCGTGTTCTATAGATATCTCTCATCTCTATTTTGTTTATAGTGTTATTCAAGTTCTTTATTTCCTTGTTGAGCTTCTGCCTAGTATTCTATCCATTATTGAGAGTGGGGTTTTGAAGTGTCCAAATATAATTATTGAATTTTCTATTTCTCTCTTCTGTCAGGTTTTTGCTTCATTTATTTGGGGGCTATGTTTTTAGATGCATTTATGTTTATAATTGTTAAATCTTCTGGATGGATCAATGCTTTTATCAGTATAAAATTTTCCTCATCTCTAGCAACATTTTTGTTTTAAAGTCTATGGTACCTGATATTGGTGTAACCCCCCCAGCTTTCTTATAGTTACTATGTGCATGATATATCTTTTTCCATCCTTTTACTTTCAATCTATTTGTATCTTTGAGTATAAAGTGTGTGTCCTATAGACAGAATATAGTTGGATCTTGTTTTTTATCCAGTATGTCAATCTCTGCCTCTTAATATAATTATTTAATCAATTCACATTTAATGTTATTATTGATACAGTTGGATTTACATCTGCCATTTTACTTTTTGTTTTCTATATGCCTCATGTAATTTTTGCTCTTCTGTCCTCCTTTACTTCTTTCTTTTGCATTAATTATTTCCTATGGAACATTTAAACTCCTTTTAATGATTCTTTCACTATATATGTATAGCTTAGTATTTCTTAGTGGTTTCTCAATGGCTTACTATATACATCTTAACTTATCAGAATCTACTTCAGATTAATTTCAGTGAGATATAAAAATGTTCCCTCTATATAGCTCTATTCCCTCCTCCACCTTTTTTTTTGCTACAATTGATATACATATTACATCTATATACGTTACAAACCCAACAATACATTTCTATAAGTATTATGTTACATAACTTTATGTCTGTTAAAGAAGATGAGAGAAGAAATGAGAACAAGTATTTATAGAGTTTGTTATATTAACCTTATTTGCCATTTCTGATTTTCTTGGCTTGTTCCGTGTGCATTCAAGAAACCATCTGGTGTTGTTTCTTACTCCTATACAGCTTTGCTCCCACTTGTGTCTTTTGTGCTGTTACTGTCAAATATATTACACTTTTATATGTTATCAGCCCAAGAATATCACATACATATTGTTTTATGCAATTGCTTTTTAAATCAATCAAGAGAAGAAAGGAGAAAAATATGCATTTATATTCTCTTTTATAATTACCTCTATTGGTGTTCCTATTGTGTGTGTGTGGATTTGAACTACTGCTTGGGTCACTTGCTTTCAGCCTTTGACTTTCAGAATTTTCTTTAGTATTTCCTATAAGAGAGATCTGAGAGCAATAAATTCTCCTGGTTTTTGTTTATTTGCAAATGTCTTTATTTCACCCTCATTTTTGAAAGATAGTCTTGCTGGATGTCAGATTCTTGGTTGACATTTTTTTTTCTTTGAGCACTTTGACTATGTCATCCCATTTCCTTCTGTACACCATGGTTTCTGAAGAGTCAGCTATTAATATTGGATTTCCCTTGAAATGAGTAGTTTTCTCTTGCTTATTTCAAGATTTTGTCTTTGTCTTTGTCTTTACACATGCCTGGTGTAGAGCTTCCACCCTGTAAGTGGAGGTTTGGTGGAGGAAGAAGCCCCCAGACCTCTCAGTTGCTCTTTCCTGGATTAGAGCTTCTGCAACATAGAGCTGGAGGGATGAGAAATGCTAGTGGCCTGCCCTCCTGGGGAGGCGCAATAGTCCTCAGCTGGGATGATGCTCTTTGCTCACCCACTCAGAGTGGAGCTTCTGTCACTTTGAGTTGGGGGGTAGGGAGTGGGAGCAGGGAGAGGAAGCAAGTCCTGACTCAAATGTCACAGACTCTCACTGCTCTTATTGCAATTTTGTAGATTTTCTTGAATAAATGTTTCTTCATTTGCTGTGTGCCTTTAGAACAATTTCAAGATAATTCAAGTTATTGTTTGTTAATAATTTTCACCCATTATGGATGTGTTTCACTGGGGAAAGGACCAGCAGAGCTCCTCAGACTGCCATTCTGGAAGTTCACTGCAGAATACACTGTTTTAAAAAGCTACATAGCTTTATACACTTCTTTTTCCACTTCACTTAATAATCCCCTATATTATTACAAACTCTTCATAAATATCATTTCTAATTATTGCACAATAGTCCATCAAGTCAGATATACCAAACTTTAATAAACTTTTTGTTTTAGAACAGTTTTAGATTTACAGAAAAAATAGGACGATAATACAGATTTTTGATATATGCTATACCCAGTTTTACCTCTGTTGTATACAATTTACTTTTTGTTTCCTTCTAATTTTTCACCATTTTAAGTAATGCCATGGTGAACATATTTGTGCATAAGTATTTTTATATTTTAGGTTATTTACATGAGGTAGATTTTTACAGAGGTTTCATTACCTGGTCAAAGTATTTTAGAACATACTTGACTCTCTAAGATTGAAGTCCCAGGCTTGGGTCTATTATCACAATTCTGCTTAGCATCAGAGTAGTAATTACATTATGATTTCTAGGTTAGTTCAGGTAAAAGGTGTACCTCTTAAGCATAGCCACTAGCAAAAGATGATCATGAAACTAAATAGTTTGCAAGAATTGACTGAGGTCCTAAGTATGAGGTGATCTTTACACCCCCAGGAAGACTTGTTCAAGTCTAACTATGCCAGTCACCCTTACTGGATCAGCCTAATCACGATTAAATATATAAGAGGGCAATTAGCCTTTTCAATTTGACCGTAAGATAGAGAATCAAACAAAAGTTACTTATATTTGGTTCTGTGTGGTAGAAAGTTGGTCAGACCAGTCATTCTCAAAGTGTGGTCCCCAGACCAGTAGAATCACTGGTCTAGAGAGACCAGATGTATGAGGTAAACTTCAAGATAACCATTTGGGAGTTATCTGATATAGGAAAAAGAGGTAATAAATCACTAAAGTTATAAAACCACTTTTTGGTATTTAGGCCAGGCTGACTGTGGACGGAGGGAGGTTGCTTGGGCTCAGTGCACATAGCAGGCAAGCTCAGTATTTTCTCTGAACTGGGATTTGAGAGCAAGGTCTTGGTACAGCCTGCTCCTCTCCTGCCACGAGTAATTCCCAAGATGTAGAGAAAGGGCAAATTAGAAGGCTCCTGGAACTCTTGAAGGCTACAGAGGCTACCATACCACCTGATTAGCCATTGGCCAATGGCCCACAGTGAGTGGGCCCACAGTGAGTGAGCAGGGAACCGTGGTCACACAGGCTGGAAGAGTCATCCTCAGAGAGGGCATAACTGTTTCTGAGGCTCTGCAGAAAAGCTGCACCAGTATGCTTTCTTTCACCCACCCCAGTGGTGATGAGAGCATGAGTGTCATGATAACAAAAACAGGGCTTAGTTTGCATGCCTTGTATTCATTTTAAAAATCTTATAAAATCTGGGGAATTGTAAATGCTTCAGAGCATAAGGGACAAAGCCAAACCCTAGCAAGCTGAGGGGTTCTCCTAGAGTTCATGAGCTCTGACTTCTTCCTTAGCCCAGTCCCTTGGAGTAAGTGATTGGCTATGGGGCAGCTAGAATATAGATGAGGCTGAAGCACAGAAACCCATGGAATGGCCCCAAATCCTTCCCCCAGACCTATGTGCTGGACGTTGAGGCAGGGAATGGGGAAGAGAGGAGGAATGGAATTAATATCCAGATCTAAAGGAAATGGGCGGTAAAAAGAGACCTTGTCACCTGGAGGAAGACAAGGTTGGCCAAGGCCAGAGGGCAATTTGGTCCCCTTCTCTAATTAAAGGAGGGCTGACTGTCTGATCTATGACTGAGGGGCAAGAAGGGAAGAACGTGCATCTCTAGAACACCTCAAGTATAGGAACCCCACTCGTAGGTGGGCAAAGTGGAAACATTAGGTCTAAAAGGTACAGTTCCCACTTCTGCTCCAGCACTTCATAATTGTTAGGAACTACCCAAAAAAGA
This sequence comes from Physeter macrocephalus, assembly GCF_002837175.3. Classification (NCBI taxonomy): domain Eukaryota; kingdom Metazoa; phylum Chordata; class Mammalia; order Artiodactyla; family Physeteridae; genus Physeter; species Physeter macrocephalus. The sequence goes on along the minus strand of NC_041227.1, from coordinate 71,342,312 downwards.
GGGAAAAGACCCACATTTCTTATTGTAATCCCAAGTGCTTCCCGGGTTTTACCAATTTGAGGTACAAAGAATGTTACTTTAGCATATAATCCCAAATTTATCTAGTGCCAAATCCCCACCTGCATAATTGTCAGACCTCTGACCCTGTTGGCATTTCCCCTCCCTGTTATCCCCCTGGAGTGCCCAGAAGGTCTTCCAGTTGCTTCTGCGGGAGCCTGGCCCACCACCTGAGCCCTGCTCCAAACTGTGACCTCAGCCTTCCCTTCGGGCCAAGAGCTCTGGCAGCCTGCTCACGGCCGCCCACAAGGAAAACTGTTCTGGGACACCCTGTTACTCTACCAGAAGAAGCAAATATCTCTTTGCCACTTGTCTTGTTTGGTCTGGGGACTGGGAGAAATTAAGATATCCAGGCAAAAGAGCAATCTGGAGTTCAGAGACCAGACAGGTCAGTTTGTAGTGCATTTTTATGGGCACAAATACATACTATGGAAACTGGCATTTCTAATAATTGCCTCTGATAAATAGCAGTATGCTACAGTGCTCTGTGGTTTCCTCATGGCTTTAAAATTAAGACACACAATATAACTTGCACATGCAATTTTTCAATTTTTTTCCTTAATCTTCGTGGATTGTCAGAGATGATCATGATTATTGTTCATTTGGCTAGCTCTGGCCTGGCAGAAGCCTGCAGAAAGAAACAGCCTAACAGCAACATTAGCCCTTTACTGTGGGTTCAACAAGCACTGCCTCTGGCCGAGGCCAGGGTATGAGGGGATCATCATAGAGGGGCTGCTTTGGGGAAACTTGCCCACATTCCTAGAAAGAGAACATTTCAACCAACAGATTGATCAAATCCCATGGTGGTATTGGTTAATTTTTTTATATTAATTTATTTTTTGCTTTTTAAAACTCTACTGAAATTTTTTTTTTTTGCTCAAAAAGTAATGCATAATTGTTTAAGCAAATCAAATAATTCAGAGGCATTTAATAGTCTCTCCCTTTTTCCCTTCAGTGCCACCATTTTGAGTTTGCCATTTTCCCTACATACATTTAAATACATCTAAACAGGGGCTTCCCTGGTAGCGCAGTGGTTAAGACTCTGCCTGCCAATGCAGGGGACATGGGTTCGAGCCCTGCTCCGGGAAGATCCCACATGCCGCGGAGCAGCTAAGCCCGTGGGTCACAAGTATTGAGCCTGTGCTCTAGAGCCTGCGAGTCACAGCTACTGAGCCCACGTGCAGCAACTACAGAAACCCGCACGCTTTCGGGCGTGTGTGTGTGCTGCAACTACTGACACCTGCGTGCCTAGAGCCTGTGCTCCGCAACAAGGAAAGCCACTGCAATGAGAAGCCCACACACCACAATGAAGAGTAGCCCCCGCTCGCCACAACTAGAGAAATCCCACGCACAGCAATGAAGACCCAACACAGCCAAATAAATAAATAAAATTATTTTTAAAAAAGAAAGTATTGCCTTTATCTTCTTGTGATGCTGTTTTCTGATTTCCCTGCCACTGCTTTGAAGAGTCAGTATTTGAAAAAAAAAAAAAAAAAAAACAAAACAGAAAGAAATGGTTAACCTCTTCATTGGCCTTCAGCGTGGTGGCTCCAATGAGCTGTCATGAATAGCTTTCCATAACAAATGGGATTATAGTCCTCTTCATCATTCACCCTTTTCACCCCAGTACAGTAGCAATGCTGAGGCCTTCAGGGATCACATCAACCAAATCCCAAGGTAGAGATATTTAAATTCAAAAATCCACACTCACTTGCACCTGTTCTTTCCTGGCTACCGTGGTGCATTTGGGCTTTGCATCTAACTCGTTGAAAATTTATTTTAAAGTAAATGGAGTCTTGTTTTGAGAGTGAAAAGTTATTTCAACATGCATCCCAGATAGCATGGCCTCAAATGGAGTATAAATGCATCAGGATCCCCACTTGAGATTTTCGTTTTAGCCCAGTGCATTCAAAGCAATAATCTACATTGTGCCAAGCCAAGTAGTGAGTGACTATGCTAGGAGGATTAAAGGATTATTTTTTTTTAATCCACTGGAACCCAAGCCATAGTCCCTCTATCAATAACATTAATAACTATAGTGGACTAAATTCAGATACCTCTTTTCTTCAAGATTCTGAAAATGTTTTCTGCCAAATGTAACTTACCAAATCACAGATTGATTTTTAGAGCTGGAAAGATCCTTAGAGATCAGCCAGACAAACTCCTTATTTAAAGATGATGTTTGAGGCCCAGGGAAGACAGATGACTTGGTCCAGGTCTATCACATCCACTTACTGACAGAGCAAAACTCAAACCCAGGTGGTCAGATTCTTAGCCTGGGGTGCTTCCTCCCACACTCTTGCTATCCAAAGTATGGTCTGTGGACTTACCACGTGGCATCACCAAGGAGCTTGTCAGAAAAGCAGAATCTCAGGCTCCACCCCAGATCTGCTGAATCAGAGTCTGCATTTTAACAAGAGCCCTCCTCCAGTGTCTGTGTGCACATTAAAATCTGAGAAGCCCTGCTTTACAAAATCTCACTGCCACTGCCCACAGCTCCATGATCTTTGCATTTGACATCAGACCATTTTCTGGACATGCCCAAGAAAGTGCAGTAAAATAAGTACAATAATCCTGTGGAAAGAACACTCCTTGAGAAAAGTGTTATAGTGACATCTGACCACAGCAATGAAAGAAAAAGATCAGAAGAGGATTCCTCTGGTGTTTTTGCAGCGAACTTAACCTGCGCACTTGGAAAAACAGGGTCCTAGCTCTGAACAAGCTTACAAGATAAGAGAGAAATCTAGGGCCCAGGGAGCAAAAATAGCATTGAATTCTAAATCAGGATGCAAAGGGTTTAGGGAAAACTTCCTGTGGGACACTCCTAATTCATCCTCCTCCCTGGTGCCAGAGAGAAACTTCTAAACTGCAGCGTTGACTGACTCTTGTCCTTCAGTGACCCACCGCTGCCTGCACAGTAAAGTCCAAAGTCCCCTGAGTTGTTCCTGTGCTTCCTCTTTAGCCTCATCACCCTCTTTCCACATCACCCCTAGAACACTGGGCTGCTTGCAGTTCCCTAGTCTGCCATGCCTTCGTTCATCTTGGAGCCTTTGCAAGACACTCCTGCATAATGCATCCTCCCTTCCTCATCCCTTCACATGGCTAATTGTTGCTCATCCTTATGGTCTCTGGCAACCTGCCACCAAGAAACATTCTTCAAATTTTGGTTAGGTGCTCCTCCTCTGCACTCCCATTATGCCCTGAGTTATGGACTAAATGTTTGTATCCTCCCAAAATTGATATGTTGAAGCTTTAATCCCCCAGTATGATGGTATTTAGAGGTGGGTCCTTTGGGAGGTAATTAGGTCTAAATGAGGTCATGAGGGCAGGGCCCCCATGATGGGATCAGTACCTTTATAAGGAAAGGAAGAGACACCAAAGCTCTGTCTCTGCCATGTGAGGACACAGCAAGAAGGCAGCTGTCTGCAAGTCAGGAAACAGACTCTTACCAGAAGCCAAAGAATCAGGCTCTCACCAGGAACCAAATCTGTCAGCACCTTGATCTTGGACTTCCCAGCCTCCAGAACCCTGAGAAATAAATGTCTGGTGTTTAAGCCACCTTGTCTCTGGTATTTTGTTATAGCAGCCTGAGCAGGCTAAGATACTCTGTGTCCCCCACTGTCGTGCTGGCTGGTTATTCCTCATTTGTCTGTCCTGCAAACAGCAGGCCCCTTGAGGGCCGGGAGCATGTTTCTCATTGTCCATCCCCAGGACATTGGGCTCAACACATAAAACACATTCCATAAATGCTTGTTGAATGAAAAAGAAGAGTGTGTGACTAGACTTGTGCTTGCAGGAGATGGAATTTGAGCTGATCCCTGAAAGGCAGATTTTAATAGCTATGAAGAGGAGGAAAGGCATGAATAGAGGCACAGGAACAAGGATGGTTATGAGCGTATGAATGAGTGCACGGAGAGAATTAGGGAAGTGAGAAGGATGGGGAAGTTTTGTCTAAGACAGTGGTGAGAGAAAATGGGGTTTGGGGTCAAGCAAAGGAATTTGATTTTCTGCTGTTACTGCTGTCAATTCCTCCCTCTCCCCGCAACCCACAGAAGCACACAGGGATCTTAGTTCCTGGACCAGGAGTTGAACCTGTGCCCCCTGAAGTGGAAGCATGGAGTCTTAACCAATGGACTCCTTAACCAGGGAAGTCCCACTGCTGTCAATTTTTTGAATGTTTTTATTAAAGTATAATATAGATACAATAAAGTACATATATCTTGAGATTATAGCTTGATGAATTTTTACATACATACACTGTTAGGGGCTGAATTGCATCCTCTCCCCCATTCATATGTTTGAGTCCTAAACCTCCAGTACCTCCAAATATGATTGTATTTGGAGACAAGGTCTTTAAAGAGATATTTACATTAAAATGAGGCCATTAAGATGGGCCCTGTGTCCTTATAAGTAAAGGAGATTAGGAAACAGACACACATAAAGGGACCACGTAAAGACACACAGAGAAGATGGCCATCTATAAGCCAAGGAGAGAGGTCTCAGAAGGAACCAACTCAACTGGCACCTTGATCTCAGACTTCTAGCCCCAGACTCTGAGAATATAAACTTCTGTTGTCTAAGCCCCCCAGTCTATGGTATTTGTTACAGCAGCTCCAGCAGGCAAATACACACACTGTGGGTGCACCGTCCAGACCCAGATACAAAACATTCCAGCACCCCCCAAAAAATTTGAATTTGACTGCAGTGACAGAAGTCATGTTTGGTCCCTAAGCAGGTGACTCACCAAAGAAAAATGGAATTTTAGGAAGATTAGCCAAGTGACTGGATGAACTGGCAGTAGGGGTGGTGGGGATAAGTAGGGGAGAAAAGAGGGGGAAGGGGCATGGTTCACAGTCTCTGGCTGAAGTCAAGGAATTGGTGAGAGGATAATGGTGAGGAAACGAGAGTGCATTTTAAAGGAATGGGAAAATAGCAGTGATGAACAAGAGGGAGGAATCAAAGAAGACTCTGAAGTGTTTGTCTAGGAGACTAAAGGAAATATTGAAGACAGATATTGGCTATTTGGAGAAAAGAGTCAGCTGGAGTGGGAAATGCCACACTGGGTTTGGGTCACGCTGGGTTTGAGGGGGTGGCAGCATATTCAAGTGGATATGACATATCCAGAGGTGGAAATATAAGACAGGAGCCCAAAGCAAGTGAGGATAAGAGTGTGGATGTGACTACGGTCAGAGAAGTGGACCGTGTATGGAGAGAAGGGAAGAAAGGCAAGAATGAATGCTAACAAAATAACGAAATAATAATAACTAACATGATTATGTGCTTATTTCCTGAAAGGTGTGCCTTTTACATATTTAATCCTCACAACAGTCCTGGAAGGAACAGTCTGTCATTATCATGCCTGTTTGACCAAGGAGGAAACTGAGGCACAGAGAGATTAATTCACTTGTTTAAAGTCACACAGCTCATCAGTGGTAGATCTGGTTTCAAGCCCAGGTACCCTGATACCAGTTCACTCAAGTTAGTGTGCTTAGAGGAAAGAGGAGCCAGCAGCAGAGGAGACCATCTGAGCTCCTTTTTATCCTCCAGTCTCCAAATAAACTGGCCCAGTGCTATTCTATTCTGTAGTTTAAAATTTCTCAAGCTGTGGTGCTGATGTCTTTAGAAATGAACAAGTCTTTGCCATCAGTAAGTTCTTCCCAATGCCTAACCTCAAACACCCTGGTTGCACTTTAATAAAGGATGCTGCCTTCCCTCTCTGTTCTGCTGCCTGGGGAGTTTGGATCAGCTGCCTGTCTTTATTATTATCTTGCATCCTTGAAGACAGTATATTTACTAGCAGTTATTCAAATTATTTAAAAATGTGAACTTCTCACACTTTTCCTGAACTCTGGCCCTTGAGTCCAAGCTCCTCCTCTGTGGTCTCTTTTCTCCCAGAGAGCTCAGGTTTCGTCATCAGTCTGGCACGTGGAGCCCCAGTATAGCTCATAGTCCCCGCAGGTCTAGGGGAAGACAAGATTACATTTCCACAAATGTGCTTCCATGCATATTTTGCAATTTCAGAGCTGTCCATAAGCCTGAAGAAATATCTTATACTGAAGCAGATAAAAGACATTGACAGGTGCAAAACTCTGAACCACCAGAATTTAGCCGAAAGGATTTCTAGGCCATTCTCTTCAAACAATTTTGTTTCCTATTGTGCTCCAGATTTCATCTCTCTGTGTGTTATTTTAAAAATCTTTTCCTGATAATTGTGCATTTATAAAATAACACCTCATGTGCACCCGGCAAACGTGCAAACTGTTTCATAATTAAAGAGATTCCTGTTCCCCAAAACCTAGCATATGTGGTTAAAACACATGATTTGCTCAGTGTCTTAATGGAATATGTGGCTAAAGGGCCAGAGCCCTACTGAGAATTACCAGCTGAAATGATGCTCAGAGCATTAACCATTATGTTTGTAGTCTTACATTGCCTTTATCATGTTATATTTGTTTTTGACCAAGAAAAATCCATTCCTCCTAGCAGAATTCTTTGGAAAGACAGAAAAGAGCCATTGGGGAAACAAAATGCTAAGTCTAGAAACATTCTAGATTCCTATTTGTTGGGTTTTCCCCCACCAAGTCATCTGAGAGATATTTCTTGTTCCATAGCAGGTATATGGCCACGAACATCATAACCTAATTAATCATTGTGGCTATTTATAAGTATGACTTGTATATAGAATGTTAATTATAATCATATCAATAATTACTATTAACAAGAATGAATTGCACATGTATTGAGCTTTATGATTTACAAAATAACTTATTTTTATTTATTTTTTTACATAAATTTATTTATTTTTGGCTGCGCTGGGTCTTTGTTGCTGCGCGTGGGCTTTCTCTAGTTGCGATGAGCGGGGGCTACTCTTCGTTGCAGTGCACAGACTTCTCATTGCGGTGGCTTCTCTCGTTGCAGAGCTCGGGCTCTAGGCAAGCGGGCTTCAGTAGTTGTGGCACGTGGACTCAGTGTTGTGGCTCACAGTCTCTAGAGTGCAGGCTCAGTAGTTGCGGCACACAAGCTTAGTTGCTCCACGGCATGTGGGATCTTCCCGGGCCAGGGCTCAAACCTTTGTCCCCTGCATTGGCAGGCAGATTCTCGACGACTGTGCCACCAGGGAAGTCCCTGTTTAACTATTTTATATTTCCCCAATGACCCTGAGATAGGCAAGGTAGATTTTACTTTATTTTATTTTTAAATTTATTTATTTTTTGCTGCATTGGGTCTTCATTGCTGCGCATGGGCTTTCTCTAGTTGCGGTGAGCAGGGCCTACTCTTCGTTGCATTGCGCGGGCTTCTCATTGTGGTGGCTTCTCTTGTGGAGCACAGGCTGTAGGCATGCACGCAGGCTTTGGTAGTTGTGGTTTGTGGGCTCTAGAGCGCAGGCTCAGTAGTTGTGGCACATGGGATTAGTTGCTCTGCGGCATGTGGGATCTTCCCATACCAGGGCTTGAACCCGTGTCCCCTGACTTGGTAGGCAGATTCTTAACCACTGTGCCACCAGAGGAGTCCCAGCAAGGTAGATTTTTGTATTCCCATTTTATAGGTAAGAACACGGAAGCACAGAAAGAGATGAAGTGAGTTTCCAAATAATATATAGTTGGAGAGATAAAGCTTTGTAGGTCACATTTGCTTATAGATTGACAGGAGAATGAATATAATCTCGAGTTATGATTTATTTACAGAGTTTAAGTACTTAAACTATCTATACCCAGTGAGTATCTATGTAGCCAAGCAAATAATCTCAAGACCCAGCTAGCCATTTCCTATCTTGTAGATTATATCAGCTGAGAAACTGTCCATCACATCTATCTAAAGAGTCCAAATTTGAGACATGTAATTCTCTGATAAATTTCAGTTTTGAGGCTAAAAGTTCTCAAACTTTCAGAACATGATACCAGGCCAATTTTGCCTCATTTAGATGATGGGGTAAAATGTTTTTAATGTATTCCTTCCATGATAAAAGTGGGTGACCCATTTCCTTCATTAACATCAATAATTCACATTAACATTTACATAGCACCTTAGTTTGTCAAAGCATATTCACTTATAGCATTTGATTCTGTCTGAGACTCTATGACCCAGGTTGGGTTCATAGTAACATTCTCATTTTCCAGACAAGAAGACTAAGGTACAGTTAATAAAATAGTCAAGTATTTAAGACATGCCTACTATGTGGCGGAGACTACACTAAGTGATAGGGGTGATAAAGATACTGATAAAAAGTACATGCAATCCCGCCTCTTAATGTTTTCAGTCTAGTGCAGGGAGTAGAAAACGAAATAATCACACCAACAAATGTAAAATTTGAACTGAATGTAATAGTGCTTTCATCCACATATTCCATCAAAACATTGTATAAGCCACATGTTTTAAAAAACATGTAAGGTGAGGGAGCTTCAAGATGGCGGAAGAGTAAGACATGGGGATCACCTTCTTCCCCACAAATACATCAGAAATACATCTACATGTGGAACAACTCCTACAGAACATCTACTGAACGGTGGCAGAATACCTCAGACCTCCCAAAAGGGAAGAAACTGCCCACGTACCTGGATAGGGCAAAAGAAAGAAGAAAAAACAGAGACGAAAGAATAGGGACGGGACCTGCACCAGTGGGAGGGAGCTGTGAAGGAGGAAAGGTTTCCACACACTAGAAGCCCCTTCGAGGGCGGAGATTGCGGGTGGTGGAGGGGTGAAGCTTCGGAGCCACAGAGGAGAGCGCAGCCACGGGTACGGAGGGCAAAGCAGAGAGATTCCTGAACAGAGGATCGCTGCCGACCAGCACTCACCAGCCGGAGAGGCTTGTCTGCTCACCCGCCGGGGCGGGGGCTGGGAGCTGAGGCTCAGACTTTAGAGGTCGGATCCCAGGGAGAGGACTGGGGTTGGCTGCGTGAACACAGCCTGAAGGGGCTAGTGCGCCACGGCTAGCCGGGAGGGAGTCTGGGAAAACGTCTGGAGCTGCCTAAGAGGCAAGACTTTTTCTTGCCTCTTTGTTTCGTGGTGCGCGAGGAGAGGGGATTAAGAGCACTGCTTAAAGGAGCTCCAGAGACGGGTGCGAGCTGCGGCTATCAGCGTGGACCCAGGATCGCTGCCGACCAGCACTCACCAGCCGGAGAGGCTTGTCTGCTCACCCGCCGGGGCGGGGGCTGGGAGCTGAGGCTCAGACTTTAGAGGTCGGATCCCAGGGAGAGGACTGGGGTTGGCTGCGTGAACACAGCCTGAAGGGGCTAGTGCGCCACGGCTAGCCGGGAGGGAGTCTGGGAAAACGTCTGGAGCTGCCTAAGAGGCAAGACTTTTTCTTGCCTCTTTGTTTCGTGGTGCGCGAGGAGAGGGGATTAAGAGCACTGCTTAAAGGAGCTCCAGAGACGGGTGCGAGCTGCGGCTATCAGCGTGGACCCCAGACGGGCATGAGATGCTAAGGCTGCTGCTGCCGCCACCAAGAAGCCTGTGTGCGAGCCCAGGTCACTTTCCACACCTCCCCTCCCAAGAGCCTGTGCAGCCCGCCACTGCCAGGGTCCCGTGATCCAGGGACAACTTCCCCGGGAGAACGCACGGCGTGCCTCAGGCTGGTGCAATGTCACGGCCGGCCTCTGCCTCCACAGGCTCGCCCCGCATCCGTACCCCTCCCTCCCCCCAGCCTGAGTGAGCGAGAGCCCCCGAATCAGCTGCTTCTTTAACCCCGTCCTGTCTGAGCGAAGAACAGACGCCCTCAGGTGACCTACACGCAGAGGCGGGTCCAAATCCAAAGCTGAACCCCAGGAGCTGTGCGAACAAAGAAGAGAAAGGGAAATCTCTCCCAGCAGCCTCAGGAGCAGCAGATTAAACTCCACAATCAACTTGATGTATCCTGCATCTGAGGAACACCTGAATAGACAACGAATCATCCCAAATTGAGGAGGTGGACTTTGCGAGCAATGATATATATATATATTTTTTTCCTTTTTCTCTTTTTATGAGTGTGTATGTGTATGCTTCTGTGTGTGATTTTGTATGTATATTTTTGCTTTTACTATTTGTCCTAGCGTTCTGTCTGTCAGGTTTTTTTGTTTGTTTTGGGTTTTTTTTTTTTAAGTATAGTTTTTAGCATTTGTTATCATTGGTTGATTTGTTTTTTGATTTGGTTGCTCTCTTCTTTTTAAAATTTTTTTATTACTTAAAATATATTTTTTTTTTTTTTTTTTTTTTTTTTTGCGGTACGCGGGCCTCTCACCGCTGTGGTCTCTCCCGTTGCGGAGCACAGGCTCCGGACGCGCAGGCTCAGCGGCCATGGCTCACGGGCCTAGACACTCTGCGGCATGTGGGATCTTCCCAGACCGGGGCACGAACCCGCGTCCCCTGCATCGACAGGCGGACTCCCAACCACTGCGCCACCAGGGAAGCCCTACTTAAAATATTTTTAAATTATTTTTTATTTTAATAACTTTATTCTGTTTTATTTTACTTTATTTTATTTTATCTTCTCCTTTCTTTCTCTCTCTCTCTCTCTCTCTCTCTCTCTCTCTCCCTCTCCCTCTCCCTCTCCCCCCCTCCTCCCTTCCCCCTCCCCCAGTCCTCCACTCCCCACCTTCCTTCTCTCTGTGGATTGTCACCATCCTGTCATTCTTGGTTTTGGCAGATCATCTTTCTCAATTACTCAATCCACCTCTCCCTCTCCCTCCCTCCCTCCCTCCCTCTCTCTCTCTCTCTCTCTCTCTCTCTCTCTCTTCTCCCTCTCTCTCTCTCTCTCTCTCTCTTCTCCCTCTCTCTCTTTTTTCTCCCTTTTATTCTGAGCTGTGTGGATGACAGGCTCTTGGTGCTCCAGCCAGGCATCAGGGCTGTGCCTCTGAGGTAGGAGAGCCAAGTTCAGGACACTGGTCCACAAAATCTCCCAGAGATCTCCATCTCAGCTCCAAAACCCAGTTCCACTCAATGACCAGCAAGTTGCAGTGCTAGACACCCTATGCCAAACAACTAGCAAGACAGGAACACAACCCCATACATTAGCAGAGAGGCTGCCTAAATAATAAGGGCACATACACCCGTAAACACACCACCAGACGTGGACCTGCCCACCAGAAAGACAAGGTCCAGCCTCATCCACCAGAACACAGGCACTAGTCCCCTCCACCAGGAAGCCTACACAATCCACTGAACCAAACTTAGCCACTGGGGACAGACACCAAAAACAACAGGAACTACAAACATGCAGCCTGAAAAAAGTAGACCCCAAACACAGGAAATTAAGCAAAATGAGAAGACAGAGAAACACGCAGCAGATGACGGAACAAGGCAAAAACCCACCAGACCTAACAAATGAAGAGGAAACAGGCAGTCTACCTGAAAAAGAATTCAGAATAATGATAGTAAAGATGATCCAAAATCTTGGAAATAGAGTGGAGGAAATACAAGAAATGTTTAACACGGACCTAGAAGAACTAAAGAGCAAACAAACAGTGATGAACAACACAATAAATGAAATTTAAAATTCTCTAGAAGGGATCAATAGCAGAATAACTGAGGCAGAAGAAGGGATAAGTGACCTGGAAGATAAAATAGTGGAAATAACTACT
>NC_041227.1:71329695-71330533 GCF_002837175.3 Physeter macrocephalus | reverse complement strand
TCAGACAAAATAGACTTTAAAACAAAGACTATTATAAGAGACAAAGAAGGACACTACATAATGATCAAGGGATCAATCCAAGAAGAAGATATAACAATTGTAAATATTTATGCACCCAGCATAGGAGCACCTCAATACATAAGGCAAATACTAACAACCATAAAAGGGGAAATCGACAGTAACACAATCATAGTAGGGGACTTTAACACTGCATTTTCACCAATGGACAGATCACCCAAAATGAAAATAAGAAAACACAAGCTTTAAATGATACATTAAACAAGATGGACTTAATTGATATTTATAGGACATTCCATCCAAAAACAACAGAATACACGTTCTTCTCAAGTGCTCATGGAACATTCTCTAGGATAGATCATATCTTGGGTCACAAATCAAGCCTTGGTAAATTTAAGAAAATTGAAATCATATCAAATATCTTTTCCAACCACAGCGCTATGAGACTAGATATCAATTACAGGAAAAAATCTGTAAAAAATACAAACAACACATGGAGGCTAAACAATACACTACTTAATAACCAAGAGATCACTGAAGAAATCAAAGAGGAAATAAAAAATACCTAGAAACAAATGATAATTAAAACACGACAACCTAAAACCTATGGGATGCAGCAACAGCAGTTCTAAGGGGGAAGTTTATAGCAATACAATCCTACCTTAAGAAACAAGAAACATCTCAAATAAACAACCTAACCTTACACCTAAAGCAATTAGAGAAAGAAGAACAAAAAAAACCCCAAAGTCAACAGAAGGAAAGAAATCATAAAGATCAGATCAGAAATAAGTGAAAAAGAAATGAAGGAAACGATAGCAAA
>NC_041227.1:71327852-71328386 GCF_002837175.3 Physeter macrocephalus | reverse complement strand
TTCAATATATGCAAATCAATCAATGTGATACACCATATTAACAAATTGAAGGAGAAAAACCATATGATCATCTCAATAGATGCAGAGAAAGCTTTCAACCAAATTCAACACTCATTTATGATAAAAACTCTCCAGAAAGTAGGTATAGAGGGAACTTTCCTCAACATAATAAAGGCCATATATGGCAAACCCATAGCCAACATCGTCCTCAGTGGTAAAAAACTGAAACCATTTCCACTAAGATCAGGAGCAAGACAAGGTTGCCCACACTCACCACTATTATTCAATATAGTTTTGGAAGTTGTAGCCACAGCAATCAGAGGAGAAAAGGAAATAAAAGGAATCCAAATAGGAAAAGAGGAAGTAAAGCTGTCACTGTTTGCAGATGACATGATACTATACATAGAGAATCCTAAAGATGCTACCAGAAAACTACTAGAGCTAATCAATGACTTTGGTAAAGTAGCAGGATACAAAATTAATGCACAGAAACCTCTTGCATTCCTATACACTAATGATGAAAAATATGAAAGT
>NC_041227.1:71267077-71326873 GCF_002837175.3 Physeter macrocephalus | reverse complement strand
CAAAGCACTCTTGAGAAAGAAAAACGGAGTTGGAGGAAGCAGGCTTCCTGACTTCAGACTGTACTACAAAGCTACAGTAATCAGGACAGTATGGTCCTGGCACAAAAACAGACATATAGATCAATGGAACAGGATAGAAAGCCCGGGGATAAACCCATGCACATCTGGTCACCTTATCATTGATAAAGCAGGCAAGAATATACAGCCTAAATGTAAGGTCAGACAGTATCATACTCTTAGAGGAAAACATAGGCAGAACACTGTATGACATAAATCACAGCAAGATCCTTTTTGAACCACCTCCTAGAGAAATGCAATTAAAAACAAAAATAAACAAATGAGACCTAATTAAACTTAAAAGCTTTTGCACAGCAAAGGTAACCATTAGCAAGATGAGAAGGCAACCCTCAGAATGGGAGAATATATTTGCAAGTGAAGCAACTGACAAAGGATTAATCTCCAAAATTTACAAGCAGCTCTTGCAGCTCAATCTCAAAAAAACAAACAACCCAATCCAAAAATCCAGAAGACCTAAATAGACATTTCTCCAAAGAAGATATACAGATTGCCAAGAAATGCATGAAAGAATGCTCATCATTAATCATTAGAGAAATGCAAATCAAAACTACAATGAGGTATCATCTCACACCGGTCAGAATGGCCATCATCAAAAAATCTACAAACAATAAATGCTGGGGTGTGGAGAAAAGGGAACCCTCTGGCACTGTTGGTGGGTATGTAAATTGATACAGCCACTATGGAGAACAGTATGGAGGTTCCTTAAAAAACTAAAAATAGAACTACCATATGACCCAGGAATCCCACTACTGGGCATATACCCTGAGGAAACCGTAATCCCAAAAGAATCATGTGCCACAATGTTCATTGCAGCTCTATTTACAATAGCCAAGACATGGAAGCAACCTACGTGTCCATCAACAGATGAATGGATAAAGAAGATGTGGCACATATATACAATGGAATATTACTCAGCCATAAACAGCTCCATTTACAATAGCTAGGACATGGAAGCAACCTAAGTGTCCATCTACAGATGAATGGATAAAGAAGATGTGACACATATATACAATGAAATATTACTCAGCCATAAAAGAAACGAAATTGAGTTATTTGTAGTGAGGTGGATGGACCTAGAGTCTGTTACACAGAGTGAAGTAGGTCAGAAAGAGAAAAGCGAATTCCATATGCTAACACATATATATGGAATCTAAAAAAAAAAAAAATTGTTTCTGAAGAACCCATGGGCAAGACAGGAATAAAGACGCAGAAGTCGTGAATGGACTTGTGGACCCAGGGAGGGGTAAGGGTAAGCTGAGATGAAGTGAGAGAGTGGCATGGACATATATACACTACCAAACGTAAAATATATAGCTAGTGGGAAGCAGCCACATAGCACAGGGAGATCAGCTCGGTGCTTTGTGACCACCTAGAGGGGTGGGATAGGGAGAGTGGGAGGGAGGGAGATGCAAGAGGGGGGAGTTATGAGGACATATGTATAACTGATTCACTTTGTTATAAAGCAGAAAGTAACACACCATTGTAAAGCAATTATACTCCAGTAAAGATTAAAAACAAACAAACAATAAGCAACAACAAAAAAAGTGTAAGGTTTTAAAAAACATGCCGGGTTTTTATGAAAAGGAGAAGACTATATTAGTCTGGGAACCTAGAATATGGGGATATGGCTTTTTTTTTTTTTTTTTTTGGCCATGCTGCACAGCTTGCAGGATTTTAGTTCCCAGACCAGGGATTGAACCTGGGTCCACAGCAGTGAAACTGCCAAGTCCTAACCACTGGACCACCAGAGAATTCCAGGAATTTGGCCTTTTCAAGGAGACCCAGCACAGCTTTCCTGGGGAAGTAAAATGATGTGAGGTCATAGGGGATAAGTAAATGGAAAGAGAAGAGATTGATTTTGGAGGCAGAGAAAGAAGCCCTGTAATGGCAAGAAGCTCAACATGACAATTGGAGGTCAGTGTGATGGGATGGCAGAGCATGGAAGAATGCAACACAGTGCAAAGCTGAAAAGATTGCTTCTATGTGAAAGGTTTTAAACTTTCATTCTAATGACAATGAGAAGGCATAAAAGATCTTTTAAGTATGGGAAAAGGGGCACAATTTGGTCTGTGGTTTGGAAAGATTATTCCAGATATGATGTAGAGAACACATTGAAGGGAGCCATTGAATAGTCAGATGACTATTTCAGATGTCCAAGTGAAGGAGGGTGAACCATGGATTGAAGTTGGAGAGAAGATGGATTTGAGAGATTTTTAATAGGTAAATTTGATGGGACTAGATGGTAGGTTGAATATGGGGATGAGTATGAAGAAGTAAAAGGTGACCCCAACATTCCAGGCTTGTGAAAATGGGTCATGGTTGTACAAAGGAGAATACTAGAAGTGCAGACTTGTGGCATGGAGATCATGAGTTTGGTTTGGGATGATCATAAGACATCCAAGAAGAGCTCCAAGAAGAGTTGATTTATGGAGGTGAAACATAGAGGTCTGGGCTAGGGATACAAATTTGTGAGTCATTCTCATGTAGGTGATATTTAGAGCCATAGATGTGGATGAGACAAGATCACCCAGAGAGAGATTATGAAGTGAGAAGAAAAGAGGGTCCTAGAAAGAGCCTTGGGAAATTCCAAAATTTAATGGCCAGAGAGAAGAAGGTGTGTCTATAAAGGAGAGAAGGAGTTGCCTGCAATCCAGGAGAAAACCAGGAAGACCTGGTTTAATGGTACATAAACAGAGATTTTGAAGAATAGGGGAACTGTTGAGTCAAGTGGTACAGGGAGGTTAAGTAGTATAAGAATTAAAAAACACATCCATTGGATTTAGCAATATGGAGGTCACTGGTGACCTTAGGAGTTGGGGTCAGAAGCCAGATTTCAATGGATTGAAGAGAATGGGAGATGAGGCTATGGAGACTATGAACTAGGCAGCAATTTCAGAGTTGGTTTTGAAGCACACTTAGGCTCTAAGGCACATGTAATAAAAAATATAACAATAAATAATGAAAGCCAGTTTTTAGTTTGAATTTGAAAATATGGAAATAAGCAAAGTTAAAATTTGCTTTGCAGTTCGTCTCGCCTTCCTCTTCTGCTACCCTCTCCTCTAAGCATTCAAGGTGCTCTCAGGATTTCCCACTCCAGCTTGACTTTCCAGGCTGACGCCATGTCCTCTGGCCCATTGGTTCCCTGCCTGCACTACTTAGCACCCCCAACCTGCTTTTAGAAAGCTGTCATACTGGGGAAGGACCTGGTAAACCAATTCTTACCAAGTGTTGTGTAGTAACACTGTGGGCTAGGGGTTTGCTTTTTCACTGGGGACAATTCCACAACAAATCTGAGGGTCTGGGCATACAGTTTAGGATGGGCAGGTATAAACTAAGGGACTCTGATAAGGAGATCATATTGTGGACTGGAAGTAGCACCAGCATGCTAGATAATCTCAAATAAGTCATTTCATCTCTCTGGACACGCCCGTTTTTCATTTGTCAAATCTGGTATTGGATTATATCTCCCAGCCCTTCCAGTCCTGGCATTGTTGGTCTCTGCGGTAAACCCAGACCCAGCTGATGACATGCTCCTTGGGAAGGGGAAGAAGGGAGAGAATGGATGGAGAGAGAGAGAGAGAGAGAGGAGAGAGGAGAGAGAGAGAGAGGAGAGAGACAGGCATTTCTCCTGCCTCCAGGAAGAAGGTTTAAAGTTAGGTTAAGCTAGAACAGAATCAACTGAGGTGTGTAAATCAGATCGCGTTCTAAGCGCTCCGAGAAGCTGCTATTTTTTAAAAGAGAACTCCTGAAGGCAGTCTTCAGTAAAGTGAGGAGTCCTTTTGTAGAAGGCATAAATGCTCCTATCTTTATCCCTTTTTAATCACCTAAATGTTCGTCTATCAGGTTTCCATAAGCCACCAGGTACATTTGTGCTTAATAACAACGTGCAGTAAAGAAATGGTTGAGATGCTCCAATAAAGATTAATGCTTGACTTCCTCTTTCAATTCTTTCCTATACTGCATTTCACATTGAAAACCACTTTTCCCTTTGCACTGTAGCTTTTGAAATATTCCTTATGAAGTCACTTTATGCAGTAGATAGTGAAGAAGATGTGCTGTTATCAGGAACGGGATGTGACGTGCATCCAAAATACCTCCCCTAATGAAGAACCATAGTCTGGAAACAGACGGATGGTGTGTGACAGGTGAGCAGCTCTGTGTCTGAGCTGTAGTTTGGGGAAAGGGATTCCAGTAAGGTGTAAGAGTGAGGCCTCTGTGTTTCTGTCCTTGTTGGCTTCCCCTCCCAAAGCAGGCTAACACTCTGGCCTCAATTTACAGTCACCACTTCATTCATTTGGAGAAGACAAGCTGTCCAAGTTAATCCATTAGTTAGCCTTCTGCATTAACACAAAACACATGGTGCTCCATGCTTCATTAGTATAGACAAGGTGTTCCAGTCACTGTGTCCCTGCATAGAGCATACTGTGGTGGCTGCCCCCAAATGAATGCCTTCATGCTCTGTACCTTTCCTAACACACCGCCTCAGTCCGTGGCCGTTCTCCTCACTCGAGGAACCTGGACAAAGCCTTCTGATCTCCTGCCAGCAGCCACTTCTGTGTTGATGAATACTTCCGTCCCTCTCTGCGCCAGGCCAAACCAAGCTGGGCTTGCCTCCTCTAGTGTTTGCTGCCCATCCAGAAGCACAAGAGAACTGTAGCTGGACAGATCTGTCGGCCCAGGGCCGGCCCTAGAGACGAGATGATTAGGGAAGATAATGATGAATGAAGGACTCACAGGTGAAAAATGACTTATTTGGAATCCTTATTGATCGGCCAGCTGAGGCCTTTTTCATGTGGAGCCTAAGTTTGACATCTCAAATTGAACCTGACTCTTGAATAGCTCATGCAATTTTAGACCTGGCAGTAATTTTAGATGGAATCTAGGGCTTTGCCTAGATGGGGAAACCGAGGCCCTGAGCATGAAAATGACTTACCCAAAATAACACAGAGGGTCAATGGCAAAGTCAGGGCTGGGACTGAGGTCTGATATTCAGGTCACTACCACCGGCTCCAGGACCATTTTCTTATGCAGGACCCAGGTTCTGTCAATAAGCTAATGTATCCCTGCTGGTATAAAAGACAAGATCAGCCCACACTGGTCTAATCTGGACCTTTGCTCCAAAAGGGGTAGTAAAAACAAAGACGGACAGAAGGGGGCATAGTGCTTGGGGAGGGAGGAACCAATCTGATAAGGAGTAGCCAAGAAAACTGCTACTGCTACTAATATATGAGGGGCTGGAGGAAGGCACAAGATGGTGCTGAAAATGCATAGTCTCCTTTTGGAGAGAGCTGTCTTTCCTAAGAAGCATTTCACTTTGTGATGTATTTACTCCATGAAGTGAAGAATCTGAGGATGGAATGAAGAAGCTCTACCAAGTGGGCCCTGGCAGTCAGAGGCAATGGGGAATGGTACCTTCTCTTAACAGGCAATCCAGGGGTAGGACCTGGACTGGGGAGAAACGCAAATTGCCTGAAAGTACAGCAGGGCATGCCCCTCCCACAGAGTATGAGAGATCCAGATTCCCCAATTCAAATGCAAACCACACTGGGAGCCCCTACCAGCCCCATCTCAGTGATCAGTTAACACGTTGGCATGCATTATCACTGCTGGCATGCATTATCACTGCGTGGGTTTGTAGCCTTCAAGTAAATGGATGGTCATGGTCAAGGCTGGGCAAAGACCCACTCTGCCTGCTTCACACAGCATAGCTGTGCATGCTCACACAGCACATATGCTTCACATAGCTGTGCATGACTCCACAGAGTGTGGAGCTCTGGTCCATGGAAAACAAAGCATCACCTCGTCGTCCCATTCTCAGTAAAGGTTCTTGGATCCCCTTGTTAATGAGAAAGGTGGATCATTAGAGCCACACAACAAACAGTCACATTACTCATACATACCTTCAAAACAGTGTACACAATTTGCCAAGCACTGTGCTAAGCACTAGGCTGCAAAAGTGACTAAGGTATAGCCCTGCCTGAGCTGGACACATCTATTGGGGAAGACAGATGTCCACACAGCTAACTCTAATGAAATGGGATAAGGGCTATACAAAAAGAAGGGAAATGAACTAAAATTTGCCACTAAGCTACTACGACCCAGTAACTTTCATCCATTCCTTCATTAGCTCATTCACCAGACATTTATTAAATGTCTGTAGAAGCTGTGCTAAGAATACAAAGATGAATAGAAAAGATCTTTGCCCTTGAAGAAATCACATATTACAAGGGAAAGATAAATGGATAAACAGTAAGTTAAAAAAATGTTACAGTTGCTATTTCAAAAGTCTGTGCATGCACAAAAGATGTTCAAAGGAGTTGATTTTTAAGCATCTCAGAGTGTTTCAGGTTTTATATAAAAGGGTGCATACTATTTGAGTCCATTTATATGAAGTTCTAGAACAATCAAAACTAATCTACCATGAAAAAATCAGAACAGTGGTTGTCTTTGAGTAGGGTGGGTGGCACTTCCCTTGACTAGGCGTTGGGTTATACAGGTATATGCATTTTTCAAAACTCATTGAGTGGTGCAAAAGATTTGTGCATTTCATTGCTTGTAGATTTACCTAAAAAAGAACTCTAAGCAAATATTGAATTCTAGATAATGATATACATGATGAAGTATTTGGGGGGGAGGTATACCGATATCTGCAACTTACTTTGAATTGCATCCAAAAAATAAGACAGACAGAAGGATAGAAGAATGCATAGATGAATGGAGATGTTTTAAAGCAAATATAGTAAAATGTCAGTTGTAGAATTTAGGTAGTAGGTATGCAGTTGTACACTGTACAATGCTTTCAGTTTTTCTGAAAGTTTGAAAAATTTCCAAATAAAATATTAGTAGGGAAAAATGAGTCTTGAAAGTAAAATAGGCATCCCCCAGGCAAACAGGCTGAGAAGGGGCTAAGCTAAACCCATTTCCAATTTTCTAACCCTCATCTGCCTTTCCGCCTCCTCTACAGAGCCTAGAATAGCTAAATATTTACTTATCTCCTTGCCACTTTGGGTAGTTGTGTGGCACAGTTCTGGCCAATGAAGCATTAAGTGAACTCTGCTGGTTCTTCTGGGAAAGCTTTTGTTTAGTGGGTGCTGCCCCTTCCTGACTCGAACACAAACATGATACCTGGAGCTGCAGCAGCCTCTTGCAACCATGAAGGCAAATCTAAAAGAATAAGACTCCCGTCCTGACTTTACTGAGCAGTGGAACCAGTGTCAGCAGCAGCCCATCTCCAGGCTTCCTGCTGTATTAAAAAAAAAAAAAAAAAAAAAGCATGGACTTGAGGACACAGGGAGGAGGAAGGAGAAGCTGGCAAGAGGGAAGAGATGTGGGAACATATGTATATGTATAACTGATTCACTTTGTTATAAAGCAGAAACTAACACACCATTGTAAAGCAATTATACTCCAATAAAGATGTTAAAAAAAAAAAAGAAATCCTTGTTTATTTTAGTCACTGTTGGTCATGTTTTCTGTTACTTGCAGCTGAAACATTATGAGCACAAAAGTGTAAAACAGCCTGGTTTTCAGGTAATTACCAGCAATCTGATGGCTGGATCCAGAGTTTGGGGAGGAAAATGTAGAGTAGAACATGTAGCTGTAGAGGTTGGAATAGGCCAGACCCTGGAGGACTCAATGCAGTACTAAAGACTTTCTCTGAAGGTAGTAGAGCATGGGGGTAACCTGATCAGATTGCCTTTTAGAGCAGTGGTCCTCAAACTTTTATGAATATTAGAATCATCTGGAGTTAAAAGTGCAGATTCCCAAGCCCCATGTCCAGAGATTCTGATTGTCAGAGATGTTGTTGGTGCCCTGCCCATATCCTCTCTTTTATCAGCAGCTTCTGTGACCAGTTCCATGCACACAGACAGCTTCCTGTCTCAATACCTCTGTGGTTCTCTGCCTGCTGGCTTTCTCTGGTCACAGAAGCATGCTGTGTGCACCCACGAGGCAGGCCAGAAGTGTCAGGGAGTTAATGCTCCCAAGGGCAACCTTTGACCAATGAGGAATGGGAGCTGGTGGATAAATACTCCAAATTCCTCTCTTACGGGTGGGAAAATTCTGAAGTGTGTGCCTAGCAGCCTCTCAGATCCCCTTCGGGTTGAGTTCCACTTGCCCACAGTGATAACTCTCTCATTAATATACTTTTTACTGGTTTTTCTTTCCTTCCCTGTCTCCCTTCCCCAGACCCCCACCAGTACACTGCTGGGATCACCTCTCAAATAAACATCTGGCACCCAAATCCTTGTCTAAGGTTCTGCTTTTGCCAGAACCCAAACTAGGACGCTGATTCAGAAACCCAGAGCGGGGCCTGGGAATGTGCATTTTAACCATCACCCCTCTCTAAGTATTCAGATAGTGGACTGAATCTCAGTCCCTCTACCACAAGTAACTTTCCCTGTTGCCACTGGCAGATGAATTTGTACATTAGAGTGAAATTCTTTGGTGGCAAGCAGATTTTTCAGTTGAATTGAGACCAAGAGATTAAGCAAATTCTCTAGCTAATTCAGTTAATCTGTGAAAAGTTTCCAAACATAAGCATTTTCAAAGATAAGAGCTAACTGCAAGGGCCCCAGATCAGCTTATGACATTGAAAGAGGTAATCAGGAGATTGTCAAAACCCCACTACATAAATAAATAAGAATAAATAAAGAATCCTGACTGTTCCTTACCTCATAACACCCAGAATAATTTTTTGTCTGAATTTATCTTTTACTGAAAAAAGAGAGGAAAACTAGATCTTATCAGCTAAAGCAGTAATTTTATTGTGTTTAGGGGCCAGGTAAAAGCTGTCTCCTGTTGTTTTAACATTCCCTTACTAAGAAAGAGATGGGTCAAATATTTTGATACCATTTTTTGGCCTCAAATTAGGATCCTGGGAAGAGGAGCTCGTGGAGAAGAAGTGGATGCAAGAGACGCCAGATCGGGTTGTTGGGTTCCTCTGATGAGGCCATTTCACCAGCCACGAGCATCAGCTTCCTCTTCAAAAGCTCAGGTAAGGTGACCAAAACAGGAAAGGTAGTGTCCCCTTATGGTATGGTGTGGCTCATGAATTTTATTTATTTAGCTGCACTGGGTCTTAGTTGCAGCATGCGGAATCTTTAGTTGCGGCATGCATGCGGGATCTAGTTCCCCGACCAGGGATCGAACCTGGGCCCCCTGCATTGGGAGTGTGGAGTCTTACCCACTGGACCACCAGGGAAGTCCCTGTGGCTCATGAATTTTAAAAAAGGAACATTTAAAGCTGTTTCCAAGTACTGTTCCAGGGGGTCAGTTATTCCCACAAAGGGAACTTTTAGACCTGCCTGAAATACCAGCCCCTCATTAGTGATGGTGGGCAGCCACGCCTTTCTCTGTACCTCCACACCTCCCCAGCTTTGCTTTTGGTCGGGCATCCCGGTTTCTGTGCCTTTTTTGTCAGGTGGAATCACAGCACCATTCCCCGCTGCTGTTGTTATCAAAGGTTAGGCCGGATGCCATTGATGACAGACAGGTTGTTAGAGAGCCTTCCCATCAAAATCTTTAAGAGACAGTTCTCTTCAACTCTATCTGCTGATATCATTTCACTGGCTCTTCTGGGGGAAATGAAGATGCAAGCTGTCAGAAAAGTAAGTATGGGCAAAGCTGTGGACTGATAGAAGATAAAAGAGGAATGCAAAAATACCACCGGATCAGCTTTTCTTTAATCTTAACAGAAGGGACGTAGGGAAAGTCTGCATTTCTACACCTTGGGTTAGTGTTCACTTGCTGTCTTTTTGTGTAGTTGAAGAGTGAGTTTTCACTCCGAGAAAGCATGCAATGCCACCTAAAAGTCTCAAGGAAAGCTTAGAAAGAGAGTATTTTGGCACAACAGGAAGATAGGAACAATTTTACCCATACCCTGAGTTACAAGGGAAAAGGTTACTTTTTTCGCTAAATCACTTTTATTGCTCGCCAATCACAAACAACTCTTAGAAAGCCTATAAGTCTATGCACATGCACTTCTGGGTAATACAGAGATTCCAAGAGGTAAGGGGCACAGTCTCAGCCCTGGAGAAATTCAGTGTCCTAGAAGAGAAATGACAAGATTCTAAAAGATAAATAACAATCTGAGCATGCATATGCTATGTGATAAATGGCAACAATATGAGTCAATAATATTATTACAAGGTTTACATAGGTATCTCTTATTACAGGGTTCACATAGATATCTCTTAATAATAGGACAGACATCCCCTTCCTTAGGATATGTTATTTATTGGGGGAGTACAGGAAAGGTAGGAACGTAATTGCTTAGAGTAATTTTGATGTTTGCACATAAATGCATAATGATATTATTGATCCTGAATACAAACTATCAGGAGAAGCAGTTGTGAAACCTGGTGGGAGTTTGCACCTGGCAGCCTCGTTTCCCTACTCATCAAGAAGGCGAGGAAAGAACCCAAAAGTACCTGTGGCTCCCAGGATGTGGCAGTGACCTGGGGTGCTTACCAAATGGAATTAGTACTAGAAGATGAAGAAAGTTTGAGGACCATATACAACCGCATCAAATAGGAAGGAGATTGCTGCTTTTATCCCCAGCCATCAAAGCGCTTCACAAAACAATATTAGAAGCTGCATTTTATAAATTACACCATCATAGGAGATTGTGAATTGGCATGAAAAAAAAAAAAAAAGAAAAGTTTATCTTTTTTTTTTGAGAAACCTATTCATTGTGAAATTCAGGAGCTATTATTTGGTCCCCAAATAATTGTCCACATTACAGCAATGAATACTTTATTTATTTACTATGGTTATAAGAGCAATGTCAGATTTCTTAAAAGTTTTGATTAAAGTGTTTTGTTTTAAGTTTTAATTAAAGTGTTTTAAAACACTGAAAATAACAACAACATCTCCCAGAAAATAATGAGTTTCTTCCTGTTAGCTGTTGAATCATTTACTCCCATATCTGAATAATAACAGCACATCAAAGCCAGCAGTGGTAATTAAATGATTTGTGAACATAGGTTAACAAATTAGTGCATTATGATGTCATTGTCTAATTAGGGTAAAAATGCTAGTCTTACCTAAAAGACTGACAAAATAGTAAAACAAGAAGGAACAGGTAAAAAGTATCATGCAAAATATTAGAACATATGTAATGTCATTTTTCTGCTTACTACATGAGAGGGGTTATGAGGGTCTTTCAGATCTTACATGTCCAAGCTATACACATCTTGGATTAGTTATGTTTTCAGGGTGAATGGGAAGCTGTCTACACGACCTCAAATAACTGAATTGTTTGTAGATTTCATATGACAACCACCAGCAGCCCTGGCCTGTGAAGACACCTAAGGGAAAGTTCCTTTGAATTCCCCTTTATGTATCAACAAGATTTAAAAAGAAAAAGAAAAAAAAAAACAACTCAGAGGAAATAAGGAATATTCATCTGTCACTCTTATTATAAAGAATTTTCAATTTATCAACCGTTTATTCAACACATATTTACTAGGCACCTACTATATGCCCAGCAAAGCATTGGCTTTTTGAGGGGCATGAAGATGCATGAAACAGACTTCTCTCAAAGTTTTTTTTCAGTTAGAGAAATAAGACATACAGGTTATAAGGTCATAAACATTAGGTAGAGACAAAGTGCTGTAGACTTTCAGGAGAGGGATTGATAACTTCCACCTGGGGAAATCAAGATGCAGTATCAAGAGCTTGGTCTTAACTGATGGGAAGTGATGGAGGTGAAAGGCTTTGCAGACAGAGCAAATGGCAAGCACAAAGGCACATGTAATTTACTGTTTATTCTGCCACCAGTTGGGAAGTTTAATCCTAATTACATCCCAGAAAAGAAACCAATTCTGTGCTTATTTCTACTGGCAATGGAAGTGTTGGGCAGCTGAAAAAATTTACCCTCACAACAGCCAGTAAGTTAGTGACCCAGCAGGGGTTTGGAGGCTCCAGAATTCTTGTAATCCCCAGTGATCATTTAAACAACTGAGCCCCCTAAATATATACAAATCTTGTATTTGAACGGATTTGGAAAAATAAAGAGGCCTGTGAAACGCACACACCACTCTTTCAAGTCTCTGAGCAATGCTTGCAATATTGTAGGACACTTTGGGTCCTAGCAATAGCTTTTGGCAGCAGGGAAAGTCCTCCATCCCACCTTAGTTGGTGTCCACTCCACTGACATGTCCTCCCTGCAGCCTCAGGAAACAGCCTCAAATGGCTGGCTAAACACACAGTAAGGATATGTTGAAGGAAGTTTCCTGCTTTCCCTATTAGTTGCAAGAATTGTGTGTATAAGTGTAAATGTTACAGCAGAGATCAAGCTGGTTATTAATCCAAGTCAGGGCAAAGAGGAAGAAACTATCAGCAAAGAGAAGTGATTTCTTTTTAGGCTTTTGCTTTGAAGGCTAGAATTTGTTTAATTAAATGAGACCTTCTGCCCTATTACTGACACAAGGACCTTTTCACTTCACACTAGGGACCTCACAGCAAGTGAGCCATTAACACTCTGTCTCAAAGCCTAAGCCTGCCATCATTTCCGTTATCCTTGCTCATTCACACCTTGTCTTCTGGCCACTGTTGTTCATCTCTTCAACCTAATATCATCAGCCAGTTTTTCTTTTTAACTTTTACAAAAAAAAAAAAAAAAAATTTAGGCACACCTTTAGAAGAGTGTATTTTCCGACATGAGTTACGTAGTAAAGAGAGATGTGAAGACCTTGGAGGTGATTCAAATGGGAGCCATGACGGCTGAAAGTTTGTAAAATAAAAAAGTTTCTTTCATGTGAAAGAAACTGGCTTAGGAAGACTGGAAGGGAAAAACAGGCATGATCCGACACCGTTCTTCACAGGTAAGGAATATCTAGAGCAGACGTGCCTGTTAGCTCCCATCACTGTAATTGCTGCTTTTATAGCTTGCTGATGCGATCTGGCTTGTAGGGCCTCACAAGGTGTCCCCCAGAAATCAAACACTCATTTGGGAAGGCTGGACCTTGCTTTGGTGAAAGAACTGTTGTCATTATTGCAGGCAGGAGTGGTAGACTCCCGGCCCTGCTCAGTCACCAGCTTGCTGTGGGAGATCTTGTGAAGGTCATTGAATTTACCCAGTCTTCTATTCTTGCCTCTCTACGATGAGAATATTGGACTAAATGAGCTCTAAAAAGGGAGACCATATAATTTAATATTTTAAAAAACGGGACATTTTTGCTAGGACAAACTGTCCGGTCAAACTGGACAATATATCTGCATGACAAACCAGCACACATGGGCACACCATCTCAGAAGTGCCCTTGCATGCTGGAGTCTGTGATTCCCAAGGCCCTCCTCTAAGAGCGACCCAAAACTTCCAATGACGCTCTCAAATTCAAAGGGAAAACAGACACAGTAGCATGATAAAAAAAAAAAAAAACAGCTACTTTGGAAAAAATATTTTAATTGCAATTTCACTGTTGCTGTAGAAGTAAGAGGCAGAAGCAACCTCATGCCAGAAATTAAGAATCATTTGAAACAATTTGTTTAGGAAGGGGTATTGAATTCTCTCCCAGAATCTTCTGAGACTAAAAAAAATACAAAAAAAAAAAAATACAAAGAGAAAGATATATTCTATCATCTACCAATCTAATCTATACATAAATTTGGCTGAAATCAAGGTAAAATTTCTGTAATAAGCAAAAATAAACTAAAATATTGTCAAAGAATAAAGCAAGACTAATTAGCCCAAACTACGATAAATTAGGAATTTTAAACTCATTTTCAAAATGTTTTCTATTAAATTTCTAGTCTATAACATAAATTCTGTTACTATTAATTCTGACACAACTTTTAAAAACTTCAGCCTAAGACAATCTAAGATTCTCTAGACTGAGAATCTAGAACACACACATTCCATAACACAAGCACTCAGAATGTGTGCTTTCAGCGTCTTTAAATTCCAGAGATTGAATGTGGTAGAGGGATTGGTTTATGGTTGGTCTGGGAGTTAGCTTTTGGGATTTTTGCCATTTCACCACCCACGGAACATTTTAAAGTGGAAAGTTTAATGATTTATCTTTTGTACAGGTTTCTTTTCTGACAATATTATTGTTGGAATAAAAGACCTCGTTTGAAAAGAAAGTCTGACAGCATTCTGAGAATCTCAGGTTAAGGAAGAACATTCTAAGGACCAGAAGTTTCCAGCAGTGAAACAGACCCACTTGTAAGAAGGGAAGTCCCCATCACCTGAAGTATTTCTGTGGATGCTGAGTGGCCGTCCCTTAGGGCCACAATGGAGACAATGTTTCATTGGGTGAGAGGCTGGGTGAGGTGGCCTCTGATGTACTGGCCACTTCTAAGACTTGCCAGTTTTGTGATCCTAGGGTTCCTAGGATTCTGGCTCTGAATCAGTAGCTAAACTATCACCTAACACTGTTCCCTGGAACAGTGCACTTAACACACTAGCATCTTCCCATAGAAAACTAACACCCTTGGTGTCCTATGTGCGCTGATATTAAATCGCTTTCGTTATGCTTGGCCCAGAATGAGGCTCAGTTTCATTTTGACTAAAGCAACTTTAATGCATCTGGGAGAAACAAAAATCTCTAATAACACACCTCAGGTCTATGAAAAGAACCCATTCCTACATAGCCAGTCCATAGTGAGAGAGGAGCACTTCGGTACACAAAAAATCTATTGCAGTCATTTCATATTTAGTGAAAAGCCAGAGGAAGTAAAATCAGACCTGGATTGAGTTCAACACCTGTGTCAGTGGTGCAGTGTGGACAAATGATGAGAGTTTCCATTCATTTACACTGGCAGATTTCCAAGGCTGCTCCACATCTGTACAGTTCAGCCTCCGTGGGCGGGCAGCAGGGCAGAAAACACGTAACATTGTGGTGCCACTTCTGTGGCAATGAACAGGGCTGCTGCTGACCGGACTCAGCTCTGGTTGCAGCAAACTTCATAACTCAGGGAAAAACCTTAGAACCTCAGTAGGAAGAGGAAGCAACACACAGGAGGGTGAAGGGGTGAGCTAGAAATGATTCATCAGTATTAGGGGCGTTAGATGGGGTTTGCCAAAGAAATTAGCTTTACAAAGATAACTCAACCTTGAAAGAGTACTCTTTTCCTTTACAAGGCTGGGCACATTATGAATTAAGAAATTCATAATGTATGCTGTTTTTTTTGTTTTTGTTTTTTTGTGGTACGCGGGCCTCCCCCTGCCGTGGCCTCTCCCGTTGCGGAGCACAGGCTCCGGACGCGCAGGCTCAGCGGCCATGGCTCACGGGCCCAGCCGCTCCGCGGCATGTGGGATCTTCCCAGACCGGGGCGCGAACCCGGTTCCCCTGCATCGGCAGGTGGACGCGCAACCACTGCGCCACCAGGGAAGGGAAGCCCCCTGTATGCTGTTTTAAAACATACATTGAATGTTTGGATTGATATGAATGAAATTGTTCTAAAATTGACTGTGGTGATGGTTGCACAACTCTGAATATATGAAAAGCCACTGAATCATACACTTTATTTTTTATTTTTATTTTTAAGATTTATTTATTGGGTTTCCCTGGTGGCGCAGTGGTTGGGAATCTGCCTGCCAATGTAGGAGACACGGGTTCGAGCCCTGGTCCGGGAGGATCCCACATGCCGTGGAGCGGCTGGGCCCGTGTGCCACAACTAGTGAACCTGCGTGCCACAACTACTGAAGCCTGCACGCCTAGAGCCTATGCTCTGCAACAAGAGAAGCCACGGCAACGAGAAGCCCACACAAGGAAGAGTAGCCCCCGCTCTCCACAACTAGAGAAAGCCTGCACACAGCAACAAAGACCCAACGCAGCCAAAAATAAATAAATTAAAAAAAAAAAAGATTTATTTATTTATTTGGCCACTTTGGGTCTTAGTTGCAGCACACAGGCTCTTCATTGAGGCACGTGGGATCTTTCATTGCAGCACACGGGCTCTTTGTTGTGGGGTCCAGGCTTCTCTGTAGCTGTGGTGTGCGGGTTGTCCCTCTCTAGTTGTGGTGCACAGGTTCCAGAGCATGTGGGCTCTGTAGTTTGTGGCACCTGGGCTCTAGTTGAGGCGCATGAGCTCAGTAGTTGTGGCACACAGGCTTAGTTGACCCGGTGTGGTCGGGGATCTTAGTTCCCTGACCAGGGATCGAACCCGCGTCCCCTGCCTTATAATGCGGATTCTTTACCACTATACCACCAGGGAAGTCCCTGAATCATACACTTTAAATGGGTGAACTGTATGGTATGTGAATTATATCTCAATAAAGTTTTTTTTTAAAAAGGGATGTGCCAGGCAATTTGCTAGGCACTCGATATATAATAAATGTGAAATGCACATGATGTGTGCTTAATAAATACAATGCAAACACGTAATACCTCATTTGCTTTGAATAGAGGGGAAAAATAACTTTTAAAAGGAATACAAGTTCATGTGAAATATAAAAGCCTAAATTAATGTGCTAATTAGGAATAAAATAACCATAACTAAGACCTATCAACACGTAGTATCATAGTGGGATATCATTAAACTGTACTTGAGTGTACAGTGAGGTAAAGGCTTTAGCGGCAATCATCTTTGGTAATACACTATTGAGTCATAGTGTTATTTAAACAGAAAGCAAAGGCCATTATAAACTACACCTGAGAATCAAAGACAAAGAGATAAAAAGACCATTTATTGCTAGAGAAGAGATCCGAAGAGGAAATTATGCCTCTCTGTACCATCCTGGCTGTCATATTCTGAATGTACCTGATTCCCCAACTTCCCATCTCCAGCACACAGTAACCCTTAATACAGGAAAATAAAAGTCTTGCCTTTTCCCATCTTGGCATTTATTTTTTTTAAGAGGAAGCATATTTATTTATTTATTTATAATTTTTAATTTATTTTTTAAGATTTATTTTCAATTAATTATTTTATTTATTTTTGGCTGCATTGGGTCTTAGTTGCGGCACACGGGATCTTCGTTGAGGCAGTGGGATCTTTCGTTGCAGTTTGGCTGCATTGGGTCTTAGTTGCGGCACACGGGATCTTCGTTGAGGCAGTGGGATCTTTCGTTGCAGCATGCGGGCCTCTCTCTAGTGGCACGTGGGTTTCCTCTCCAGTTGTGGTGTGCAGGCTCCAGGGTATGTGGGCTCTGTAGTTGTGGCGTGCAGGTTCCTGAGTGCGTGGGCTCTACAGTTTGTGGCACGCAAGCTCTCTAGGTGAGGCGTGTGAGCTCAGTAGTTGTGGCACGCAGGCTTAGTTGCCCCGAGACATGTAGGATCTTAGTTCCCTGACCAGGGATCGATCCCACGTTCCCTGCATTGTAGGGTGGATTCTTTACCACTAGACCACCAGGGAAATCCCCATCTTGGCATTTAAATGAACAAAAAAACCATTGCATAGTTCCGCCGCTCCGCGGCATGTGGGATCCTCCCAGACCGGGGCGCGGACCCGGTTCCCCTGCATCGGCAGGCGGACGCGCAACCACTGCGCCACCAGGGAAGGGAAGCCCCCTGTATGCTGTTTTAAAACATACATTGAATGTTTGGATTGATATGAATGAAATTGTTCTAAAATTGACTGTGGTGATGGTTGCACAACTCTGAATATATGAAAAGCCACTGAATCATACACTTTATTTTTTATTTTTATTTTTAAGATTTATTTATTGGGTTTCCCTGGTGGCGCAGTGGTTGGGAATCTGCCTGCCAATGTAGGAGACACGGGTTCGAGCCCTGGTCCGGGAGGATCCCACATGCCGTGGAGCGGCTGGGCCCGTGTGCCACAACTAGTGAACCTGCGTGCCACAACTACTGAAGCCTGCACGCCTAGAGCCTATGCTCTGCAACAAGAGAAGCCACGGCAACGAGAAGCCCACACAAGGAAGAGTAGCCCCCGCTCTCCACAACTAGAGAAAGCCTGCACACAGCAACAAAGACCCAACGCAGCCAAAAATAAATAAATTAAAAAAAAAAAAGATTTATTTATTTATTTGGCCACTTTGGGTCTTAGTTGCAGCACACAGGCTCTTCATTGAGGCACGTGGGATCTTTCATTGCAGCACACGGGCTCTTTGTTGTGGGGTCCAGGCTTCTCTGTAGCTGTGGTGTGCGGGTTGTCCCTCTCTAGTTGTGGTGCACAGGTTCCAGAGCATGTGGGCTCTGTAGTTTGTGGCACCTGGGCTCTAGTTGAGGCGCATGAGCTCAGTAGTTGTGGCACACAGGCTTAGTTGACCCGGTGTGGTCGGGGATCTTAGTTCCCTGACCAGGGATCGAACCCGCGTCCCCTGCCTTATAATGCGGATTCTTTACCACTATACCACCAGGGAAGTCCCTGAATCATACACTTTAAATGGGTGAACTGTATGGTATGTGAATTATATCTCAATAAAGTTTTTTTTTAAAAAGGGATGTGCCAGGCAATTTGCTAGGCACTCGATATATAATAAATGTGAAATGCACATGATGTGTGCTTAATAAATACAATGCAAACACGTAATGCCTCATTTGCTTTGAATAGAGGGGAAAAATAACTTTTAAAAGGAATACAAGTTCATGTGAAATATAAAAGCCTAAATTAATGTGCTAATTAGGAATAAAATAACCATAACTAAGACCTATCAACACGTAGTATCATAGTGGGATATCATTAAACTGTACTTGAGTGTACAGTGAGGTAAAGGCTTTAGCGGCAATCATCTTTGGTAATACACTATTGAGTCATAGTGTTATTTAAACAGAAAGCAAAGGCCATTATAAACTACACCTGAGAATCAAAGACAAAGAGATAAAAAGACCATTTATTGCTAGAGAAGAGATCCGAAGAGGAAATTATGCCTCTCTGTACCATCCTGGCTGTCATATTCTGAATGTACCTGATTCCCCAACTTCCCATCTCCAGCACACAGTAACCCTTAATACAGGAAAATAAAAGTCTTGCCTTTTCCCATCTTGGCATTTATTTTTTTTAAGAGGAAGCATATTTATTTATTTATTTATAATTTTTAATTTATTTTTTAAGATTTATTTTCAATTAATTATTTTATTTATTTTTGGCTGCATTGGGTCTTAGTTGCGGCACACGGGATCTTCGTTGAGGCAGTGGGATCTTTCGTTGCAGCATGCGGGCCTCTCTCTAGTGGCACGTGGGTTTCCTCTCCAGTTGTGGTGTGCAGGCTCCAGGGTATGTGGGCTCTGTAGTTGTGGCGTGCAGGTTCCTGAGTGCGTGGGCTCTACAGTTTGTGGCACGCAAGCTCTCTAGCTGAGGCATGTGAGCTCAGTAGTTGTGGCACGCAGGCTTAGTTGCCCCGAGACATGTAGGATCTTAGTTCCCTGACCAGGGATCGATCCCACGTTCCCTGCATTGTAGGGTGGATTCTTTACCACTAGACCACCAGGGAAATCCCCATCTTGGCATTTAAATGAACAAAAAAACCATTGCATAGTTCCCTAGTCCTTGACCTTTCTCATTTTCTGTTAGCCCCAAGAGGCTATCATTTTACAGCCTAAAAGCTAATGCAAACCTCAGAATTATTGATGGGCATGGGTTCCGTGGAAGAAGTCACCATCCATATCCTGGTCAAGCAAGGCATGAACAGCTAGGGAAAGATGCTAACACCTATCTGAGCTTTCAGTGGCCCAAGATCTTAACATTCTTGTCTAGGCTTGACAGTACAGATAGAGTAAGACATTCTGGGGTAGCACATTAACACAAGCAAAGGCAGATTTGCAGAATGTTTCAAGTGGCAGTCATGTATCTTAGAATGTGTAGTTCTGGAGGAAAGAGCTGGTGCTGTCCTGACACCAGTAAGGACCAAAACTCTGGTGGAAAACATGTGTGGGTGCATGAAATTTTTCTTCAAAATGATAGGGACAAAAAAGAGAGATCACTGTGTGGAGGAGACCCAACAACAAGTAAAAATGAGTCGAGGATAAAGATAAAAAAGGAAGGGAGGGAAGAAAGTGAGGATGGAGAAAGAGTACAATAGAGTCTGTTGGTGTATTTAAAAATCGCCAGAGAGAGAAATGTTAACTTTAACCACCAAAGAGAAAAAGAACCTCTTTCAGGTATACCCCTTTCATAAAATGAAATGATGGCAGGAGAAAGTGAAATATCTTAAAAATTAATATACGTTTAAAAAAATAAGGTGGTTAGCAGAGGACAGAGATGTCATTTCAAAGTACTAAAGAGATAATGAGTGGACATAAAATTATTCATATGGATATGACAAGGGGATTGGACTTGTGTGCCCAGAAGGCGGCCATGACAAGGATTGGTGTGCAGCGGTGGGAACACAGGGAGGACAAGAGTGAACCATGCAATAAAAACGGAGGCCAAAATTAACTGCACAATGAATTTGGCTAAAGGAGAACAGTCCAGAAGGCAGTCAAATCAGATTCAATGACAAGAGTAAGAAAGAGAAGAGTAACTACAGTGCACCCCACACAGAAGCAGATTTGAGTGAAATTCCAAAGCCTTTACTGAAAGACTTACCTGATTTTGAAGAAGTGTAAAGCATAAATATTCAGCTGGAAAGAGCAAGAACTTGGAAATAGAATACAGGGTCTAAGCCTGAAAAACAAAAAAAAAAGTCAGTTTGCCATTTACAAATAAGTTTGTGTTCTTTTTGTTCACTAATTGTTTTCTTTGTTTGGCTCTGTAACTGGGAAATACTTTCCCACAGCAGCAATGTGCTAAGTGGTGGATAAATTCCAAAAGTGGCCCACAAAGTTCTGCTTAACTATTAAAACGCTACCTTCACAGTAATTCTGCTAGAATCAGCCTTAGTTCTGAGTCCTGAGATAAAGGAGTGATAAGGTACAAGAGAGAAGAGGAAGAAAAACAAGGAGAGGAAGGGATGAGGAAGAGAAAAAAAAAGAAGAGGAACAAGAAGGGAAAGAAAGATGATGGGAGGTTTTCTTTTTTCTTGGACACAGAGTTTCAAATCCTGACTTTAGTCCTGATGTCTCTGCTAGGTATTAGGGAGCTGTCAAACTCATGGTCAACTGTACGGTATCTATGATTAAGACCCCTTAATTTTCCTGGGAAGAGATCGTTGGAGTTTTTAAAAATGTGGAAGTAGCTTCCCTGGTGGCGCAGTGGTTGCGCGTCCGCCTGCCGATGCAGGGGGGCCGGGTTCACGCCCCGGTCTGGGAGGATCCCACGTGCCGCGGAGCGGCTGGGCCCGTGGGCCATGGCCGCTGGGCCTGCGCGTCCGGAGCCTGTGCTCCGCAACGGGAGAGGCCACGGCAGGGGGAGGCCCGCATACCACAAAAAAAAAAAAAAAAAAAAAATCAAGCTCTTAAAAATGTGGAAGAAGATATTTGGTAGCAAGTTTCCTGTAGGACAATTAGTTCTTCTAACCATTCCTATTTCTCACAGCCTCACCCCTCCTTTGCTTCTCTGAAGGATTCAGTGTTTTGACTTAGAGCTTCTGATGAGTTTTGGTGTATAGGGATAAGGTAGTTGTTTGTAGATATGAAATTTATGAGATGGGAATTAACTGCATAGAAAAAAAAAACACCCTGGTTTTTTCAACTGTATATGGAGAATTGCTATTATAAAGTATAGATGAAGTATAAATAGACTATTTAAATCTCTTTTATGGGGAGGTACTCAAAATCTAGCACATTTCAAAGCACTTTATCAATGGGTGAAAACTTGTGTGATTACTCAGATTTATAAGGGGTGTAATAATTTAAGAATGTAGATACGTGACAGATATTTAGAAAAAAACATGGAGAGTCAATTTGGAAATTAAGGTAAGGAAAGAGGCAATTGAAAAGGCATTTAAAAATAACAAAAATGGTCAGAATTAAATATGACATTTGCATAAGCAAGAAAATAAGATTAGTCAAGCTATGGAGAAGAATTACTCTTAGAAAGAACAGAATGAAAATGAAAAGACTGTACAAATAGCCCACTGATTAGATAATTTGAAAGACAGTTGTTAAATTGTAAAAAAGAACAAAAGATGACTGAGACTGAAGAAAACCTTCAAAAGGACACAAAAATTGTTTAAGTTGTAAAGGTATGTGTTACATTTGTAGGATAAATAAATCTGTGAGAGGATTGGAAGGGGAGACTTTAAAATGTAATTGGCCAATAAAAGGCCTTATTGGTGACCCTTCAGGGGGAAAAAAAAATCTCCAAAAGGACAATGAACTATCTATCATATGGTGTGTTTTAGTTGAATTTGGGGGTTTTTTTGTTTTTGTTTTAGTTGAAAAAAAAATTTTTTTTAATGTACTGCCTCCACTGGGGTCATTATGCCTCTAAATTGCATAAGCAAAGAAAATAACGACAGATGAAAAAGTTTGCTTAGTAATGTTGCTTATTTTTAGCTGTCCAGAAGTTATTTTTATGCACCTTATTTCCTAAGAAGCTCAGCAATTTTCTTATCATTTAACAACATTTAATTGAATACTTTATTACATGTAATTGCTAGATGCCTGCTCTCAGAAAACAGAGCTGAGGATGTAGTCAACAAAACCAGGTTCAAGCCCCAGCTCTGTCACTTACAAATAACGTTAAGTAATTGAACCACAGTTCCCTCATCTTTTTATAAAATAAAGGTCTTGAACTGGAAGAAATTATATGAACTCTTAATCCCTTCTTGGTATGTTTATTATTTTCTAAAAGACAAATTAATGTTTAGCTTAATCTTTATGTTGTAAGTTATTGCAATCTTCAGGATGCAATTTACACGTATAAAAATATGTGTAAATTTTCACTAAGATTTATTGACAGACTAAAATAACACAAAATTTATAGAAACAGTAGGTGAGAAGAAAAAGAATAAATGGATTAGGGCTTCAAGGGTAATATTTCTGCCATTATATGGAGAAAATATTTAGATATCATTTAAAAATTTTAAACCCAGAAATTACATAAATAACATGCAATTGTTGTGTTAACAATTAAGATGTAAGTACAGATAGTCCGTGACTCACTATGGTTCAAGTTTTGATTTTTCACCTTTACGGTGGTACAAAGGTGATATGCATTTAGTAGAAAGCATACTTCGGATTTTGAATTTTGATCTCCTGGGCTAGTGATATGCAGTCCCATACCTCTCGTGATGCTGGGTAGTGGCAGCGAGCCACACAATCACCAGGGTAAACAACCGACTTTACAACCATTCTGTACTCACATAACCATTCGGTTTTTCACTTTCAGTACAGTATTCAATAAACTACATGAGATATTCAACACTTTATTATAAAATGGGCTTTGTGTTAGATGATTTTCCCCAGCTATAGGCTAATGTAAGTGTTCTGAGCACGTTTAAGGTAGGCTAGGCTGAGCTAGGATGTTTGGTAGGTTAGGTGTATTAAATGAATTTTTGACTTAACGATATTTTCAACTTACAATGGGTTTATTGGGTCACAATCCCACTGTAAGTCAAGGAAGATCTGTATATGTTAGTATATTAATATATTAATAATAGCTAATTAATAAATTGTATTATTCATAGCTAACAAAATGCATAAATGTGTCAAATGTGATGTAATTTTCATAATAACACTATGCGATCTTCGCTATTATTATCTTTACAGATAAATGTAAGATAATTTACTCTGAGGCTTGGAGATATTTAATAACTTATTCAAGATCTCACAGACTGTGTGGTAGGGTCCAGAGCCTTTTACTGCCCAAGATGGGATACTACTGTATACACTATTTGTAACTTACTTTTCAAATTTATCATGTCTTCACTGTGATTCTCTGTTTATAAATTTACTTCAATAGCTTCATTTCTAAGGATTACATGATATTCCATTGTATAAATGTACTATAATTCATTTAAACATTCTCCCATTTGGGGGCATTTAGTTCATTTCCAATTTTTTACTCCTTGTAGGTGAATCTTTGCACATTATCTTTAAATATTCCTCAGAATAAATTTTTAGATACAGAATAACTGGGCCAAAAGCCATGAGTATTTTTAAGACTTTTTGTATTAACCAACCATGTATTTTACGTTATTTCTGTATTTTTTCTTAATAAATTTATTTATTTATTTTATTTTTGGCTCCATTGGGTCTTTGTTGCTGCACACGGGCTTTCCAGCATGTGGAATCTTCCTGGGCCAGGGTTCAAACCCATGTCTCCTTCATTGGTAGGCGGATTCTTAACCACTGAGCCATCAGAGAAGTCCCTGACCAGTGTTTTTAAAAACTCCGGATAGTCAGAATAGAGCTTACCTGGGGCAGGACTCGGGCTGGGATTTGAATGAGGGTATGAATGACAGGAGGAATCCTCCTTGGATGCTGGAAATAATTTTTTTAATGTTTATTTCTTTATTTGGCTGTGTTGGGTCTTGGTTGCAGCACCTGGGATCTTTGTTGCTGCCTGCGGGATCTTTGTTGCAGCATGCAGGATCTTCTTGTAAGTTGCAGCATGTGGGATCTTTAGTTGCAGCCTGTGGGATCTTTTAGTTACGGCATGTGGGATCTAGTTCCCTGACCAGGAATCAAACTCGGGCCCCCTGCGTTAGGAGCACGGAGTCTTAGGCACTGGACCACCAGGGGAGTCCTGGGTACTGGAAATATTGTATGCCTAGATCTAGATGGTGGTTACATTCATATATATACATGTATAAAAGTTCATCTAGCTGTACATTTAAGATCTGTGTACTTTACAGTATGTATGTCATACAGTATGTATGACAATACAGTGTGTATTGTCAAACAATCTCAGATTCTTGGCATTATGTAAACCAGACATCTAGGGTCAACTGGGGTTTCATTTTATTCCCAGATATTTTTATATGCTTTTGCTGTCGTTTAAACTTATTACATATAGGCAGTAAACACATAAACACAATAAGTCAAACTCTGGCAAGCTGACAGACTTTTTTTTTTTTCTTCTAAGTTTAGATGAAGCCCCCATTTCCAATCCCTAACAGCTGGATATTTAGGTAGCCTCCAATTTTTTGCATTTTCCTTGTACATAAATTTTTGTGTGTATCTTTAATTGTTAACTGAAAATAAATTTCCAGGAAGCTGGCTTTCAGTGATCCGAAGAGGGGATGGCATGAAAACCCTGTGCCAACAATATTCTAGAAGTTAAATGGGGCACAGGTCTCAAAAGAATAAGATTTTGAGTAAACACTGTTTAAACCACTTGGACCACCTTAGAATAAAAGATTCAAATTGTAGCATTTTTCTTATCCTTAAAAAATGTTGGAGTTTGGAGTAACCCAAGAGAGAATAGTGAAATATTCTACTTTTCCTAAGCATACCCGGATCTAATTTCTCTCTCTCGAAACTCATTCTCAGTTTTTAAATTTTGAAAGACAGAACATAAGATTTGGTGACTTTTCCAAAATCTTAGATACGTTAAAAAAATGTTGATCTAACGTCTGATAAAGCATGCATCTCTCATTATTAGCTTTGTTAAGATACAGAAATCAAGATCCAAGCTCTTTTTGATTTGGACTCTATTGTACAGGCAGTATCTTCATATTGCTGAGTAATTACTTGCTTGCAGGTGTGTTTACTTTGACATTACTTAGCTCTGCTTTCATTCTGCCCTTCAAACACCCATTCCTTTCTGTTTTCTAGAACATATATTGTGGTTGGCAGCAGCGAGTGAAACCTCAGCCTCCATCTGCATTTCTCTAACCTCTTAGCACAATAGTGTAGACATTTGTTTGTGAACACAATAGGATGGAATCCAGTTCATCTGTTAACAACTTAGTGATGTTCTAAGCTTTTACTTCCATGTTGTAGACCCTAACATGACTTCATGTCTTGGCTGAGATTCAGAATTTCAACATACACAGACAGATACAGACTTTCTTTTCCCCCTACCATGCTGGGCTGTAACCAGCAGTTTCTGGGGCATGAAAAACATCCGAACTGGCAAACTTCAGAAAAAGCAGAGGCATTTTTTTTTCCAGGAATAGTTTGCTTCATTGTGACAAAAGGCCAAACTGTTCCCCTGTTTAAAATATGCAGTGGAGTTATTTTAGCTTCTGAAAATTTCAATGCTGAGTAAGAATATATACTGAGAAAAAGGAAAAAAAATGAGTTCTATCAACTCTTCTAAGCTTAGTAATTTTGTGGTGCTCTGAAGCTTTCAACATTGGTCTGGATCCTTGCAACCTTCACCTAGATAAGTGCTTAGGATGCTAGTAATCAGACTTATACCTCTCTTCTCCCTGTAATCATCCTGGTGGGAAAGGATTCTTCTCTGCAGAAACTAAACAGCCCCAGAAAAAAAGATCTACAGATACTAGCATTTATAGGCCCATCAGTGACAAAGTCAGCTTGAAGACTCATCCTCTTGTGATGAATCTCTCCAGGCACCAATCTTCTCTGGAACCTGGTATTTCCAATTAGCTTATTATTGCCATATTCTTTAGTATGAACAGACAGCCAAAGAACCAGACAATGGAGGAAAGCCTCTGATATGAAAGACAGAGACCAAACAATGCAGGTTGGGGTGCAGGGATGGGGGATAAGGAAATGGAAATAAAAGTTTCAGGGAGTAGAAAGAAAACTTAACAATGACTAACAAAAGTGTTAGGGAGAAGAACCAATATAATATATGCGTAAAATAAGAATGAGATGCCTTAAAAATGGGACAGAGAACAAGAAATAGTTCTTGGAGGGGACTTCCCTGGTGGTCCAGTAGTTAAGACTCTGCACTCCCAATTCGGGGGGGCCCAGGTTCGATCCCTGGTTGGGGAACTAGATCCCGCATGCATGCCGCAGCTGCAACTAAGAAGTCCACATGCCGCAATGAAGATCCGCTGAAGCTAAGACCCGGCGCAGCCAAAAAACATAATAATAAATAAATAAATATTAAAAGAAAAGAAAGAAATAGTTCTTGGAAATTAAAATTTGGGAAGCAAGTTCAACAGAAGGGTTTGAAGACAGAGTTGAAGAAATCTCCCAGAAAGTAAGACAAAGAGATGGAGGATATGAGAAAAGATAGAACAATAAGAGGATCAATTCAGGAGGTTCAATTCAGAAGATCAGTGGTTGCCAGGGTTGGAGGGGAGCGGGAAGGGGAGATGAATAGGCAGAGCAGAGAGGAATTTTAGGGCAGTGAAAATATTCCATTATGATACCGTGATGATGGATACATGTCATTCATTATACGTTTGTCCAGACCCATAGAATGTACAACACCAAGAGTGAACCCTAATGTAAACTGTGGACTTTGGATGA
Source organism: Physeter macrocephalus (assembly GCF_002837175.3). Taxonomy (NCBI): domain Eukaryota; kingdom Metazoa; phylum Chordata; class Mammalia; order Artiodactyla; family Physeteridae; genus Physeter; species Physeter macrocephalus. The sequence continues at coordinate 71,299,667 of NC_041227.1, read as the reverse complement.
TTATGATGTGTCAATGTAGGTTCATCGGTTGTAACAAATGAACCACTCTCCAGTGCAGGGGACACAGGTTCAATCCCTGGTTCAGGAAGATCCCACATGCTGCAGAGCAAACTAAGCCCATGTGGCACAACTACTGAGCCTGCACGCTACAGCCCGTGAGCCACGAGCCACAACTACTGAGACCCGCGTGCCACAACTACTGAAGCCCGCGCACCTAGAGCCCATGCTTCGCAACAAGCCAGTGCTCCACGACAAGAGAAGCCACCGCAATGAGAAGCCCACGCACCGCTACAAAGACCCAACACAGCCAAGCATAAAATAAGTAAATAAATTTTAAAAAAAATGAACCACTCTTGTGGGGATGTTGATAAGGGTTGGAGGGGAGGAGGAAGGGGAGATGAATAGGCAGAGCAGAGAGGAATTTTAGGGCAGTGAAAATATTCCATTATGATACCGTGATGATGGATACATGTCATTCATTATACGTTTGTATATGCATGTGTAAGCACAGGAGGTACATGGGAAATCTCTGTACCTTCCCCTTAATTTTGCTGTAAACCTGAAACTCTTCTAAAAAAAAAAAATGTATTAAAAAAAAAAGCCTAAAAAGGGACTTCCCTGGCGGTCCAGTGGTTAAGATGCCACGCTCCCAGTGCAGGGGGCATGGGTTCGATCCCTGGCCAGGGAACTAGGATTCCCGCATGCTGCACAGTGCGGCCAAAAAAAATAAATAAAATAAAATAAAACAGATACACTCTGGGTAGCTCGTGCCATCACCAAAAAACTCTTAAAAAAAAAAAAGCCTAAAAAATACGTTACAGGGAGGAAAACCAGATCCTATATAATGGGTTGGAAATCCCAATGGCATCAGACTTCTCCATAATGAAATTGCAAGCTTAGAGCAAATGAAGCAATGCCTCAATATCCTGAAGGGAAATGATTTGCAACCCAGAATTTTGTTCCCAGGTAAACTACCAATCAAATGTGAGGATAGGATAAAGACGTTTTTAGCCATTAGAGAATTTAAAATAGTTCCACCAATATTCCCTACTGGAATACAAAGAGTTACCATATAATTCAGCAACTCCACCTCTAGAAATATACCAAAAGAACTGAAAGCAGAGACTCGGATACTTGTACACCAATGTTCATAGCAGTATTGTTCCCAGTAACCAAAAATGGAAACAACCTAAGTGTCTATCAACAGATAAATGGATAAACAAAATATGGTATATACATCCAATGGGATATTTTTGTCTTAAAAACAAATGAAATTCTGATACACGCTATAACATGGATAAACCCTGAAAACATTGTGCTAAGTCAAACAAGTCAGACACATAAGGTAAGTATGTATGATTCCACTTATATGAGGTACCGAAAATAGGCAAATTCGTAGAGACAGAAAGTAGAATAGAAGTTATCAAGGACTGTGGGAAAGAGAGGGAATGAGGAATTATTGTTTAATGGGTACAGAGTTTCCGTTTGGGATGATGAAAAAGTTCTGGAAATGAATAGTGGTGACAATTACACAACATTGTGAATGTACTTAATGTCACTGAATTACACTTAAAAAGGTAAAGTGGTCAGTTTTTTGTGGTCAATTTAAAGTGGTCAATTTTTTGTTACATATATTTTACCCAATGTAAAAGGGTTGTAAAAGGAAGACAGTGTTGTCACAGTAGTCTACTTGGCATTACCAGATCTTTGGGCTTTTTAAAAGTAGTCAGGAATTCAGATTAGTATAGGATATCTCCTGAGTTTTAATTTGCAATTTATAATTACACTGTGTGAGTGAGACAAAAATAATTCCACTGTCATTTAGGCTCAGTCAAGACTTCTACGGAGATATATTGGGATGGCCAAAAAGTTCGTTCGGATTTTTGTAAGATGCTATGGAAAACCCGAACGAACTTTTTGGCCAACCCAATACTGGCAGGTTATTTATGATGTGGCAGAAAGACTGGGATTGAAGAATTCCAGATTCTACTCACTGCTTTAAATTACTTCATAGCTCGTTGGTTGTGTTTTCTTTATCTGTAAAATGGTATCAGTGATAGCTGCTATCTCATTCAAAAGTGTTGGGGTAAACACAACACTGTCATATAGTACAGTCAACTTCTTCAAAGATGTCATACATGATCCTCACATCTGATGTCATTGGGTGAGTAAATTGATAAAGAAAGTGTCTTCAGTCTTTTGCTTAAAAACAGAAAGCTATTCTCTCACCCCATCCAGAGAGAGAGTGTTCTGAGTTGGGGGTGGGGGTGGTGTCAGCTTGTTGAACAAAAGTCGGGATGTTAGATTTCATGGGCTTGTTCTAGTATTTAAAATGTTTTTTATTAGGCAATAAGAATCTTGCTTTACCCTCGTTATTTGGTAAGATGCTTAGATAACTAGAAAGCATTTCTAAGCTCTAATGAAATACAATCTTCTCAAACTCACTGAGCCCCAGTTTCTTCATCTGTAAAATGAGGATATGCTCTATCTTGTCTACTTGGCAGGGTTGTTTTGAGAATTCCATGAGGTCCTTTCATTCACCTCTTCATTTGGTAAATATTCACCGTGAGCTTACGAACTATGTTGAATGGTAGGAATGTAATGCTCAGCAAGAGACATGGTCCATACCTTCCTGAAGCTTTCAGTTATGTGGAATTGATTACATATGTTAAAGCACATAGAACAGTGCCTGGCACATTAGTAGATGTCAATACATATTAGTTTCCTAACTGTGATGGTCAATTTTATGTGTTATTTTGACTGGGATATGGGGTGCCCAGATATTTGGCTAAAGATTATTTCTGGGTGTGTCTGTGAGGTTGTTTCCAGATGAGATTAGCATTTGAGTCAGTAGACTGAGTAAAGCAGATGGCTCTCCCCAGTGTGGACGGGCATCATTCAATCCATTGAGGGCCTGACTACTGAGCTGAAACATTAGTCTTCTTCTGCTCTTTGACTGGGACTTATATCCTTGGAGCTGTTTGTTCTCAGGCCTTCAGACCCGAACTGGAACTTAAACCATTAGCCCTCTGGTTCTTGGTCCTTCAGACTTGGACTAGAATTTATACCATTGGTTCTCCTGGTTCTCGGGCCTTCAGACTCAGACTGGAACTACACCACTGGCTTTCCTGGGTCTCAAGCTTATAAATGGGAGATTGTGGGACTTCTCAGCCTCCATAATTGCATGAGCCAATTCCTTCTAATAAATCTCTTTACCTATATGCATATGAATTTGAGCATCTCGTGGGCCACTTTTGGTTAGCAGAACTGGATATAGATTTGCATTGGTTCTCCTATTGGTTCTGTTTCTCTGGAGAACCCTGATTAATACACTTCCCTTAAAGTAAGGACTCTCAAATTTACCCATGCATATCCAGGTCAGTGCCCTAAAATCAAGAAGACGGACCTCAGCTGCAACCTGGTTCCTTAGTTTGTAGGGTCATATTGCCAATATTTATGGCAATCCTAGGCCATTGCTACTCATTCTGTAAGTATAGGAGTCATTCTTCTGCCCTATAATATAAAACTCCAGTGAGAGAGCAAGTCATCCAAATTTTATTCCCCAGAAGAGCAAGGAAATGCAGTTTTATGTCCAGAGCAGAGAGGATTCAAAAGTTTACCAAAGTCTTAGGAACTTAAATTGTAGGCAGGGATAATATTGCTGTTCATCACTGTCTACTTATTTTCTATTTAGAGTTTTATCTTCCTAGTAGAGGGGGTTGCTTTAATAGAGTGTCAGGGGAAATGTCTAGTGAGTGTATTGATTGAATGTATGATGATAAATGGGGGCAACTTACCTCCTAATCTTCCTCTAGGTTTGCCTAGCTGAGGGTGAATGAAATTATTTTTAATATAGCCAAGAAAGTCTTTTTTCTTGGCCTTGGGATTCTGGTGCCATACATATGCCTAAATAACTTTTTTCCCCAGAAAGAGTAAGAATTTGTAGATTGGCTCCTACATGGTACTTTATGCCTAAATGTTAAGTTTCATCATTTCAGCTAGGGACAGTTAAGTTATGCTAGGATCCTACTTAAGGAAGGAAGCAAAGAGATACATACACTGTTCACATTTTACAGAGAAGATGGTCATAATACCTCAAGGGGGAAAAGCCAGGATTTTCATTACCAAGAGCAAGAAAAGGTTTCTAAGGCACGTCACACACTGTGTGCAAAATAGAAGCAACCTGAAGGGGTAGGAGGAATAAGGCTGTATAACAAAGCAAATTAATTTATGTCAGATTCCATTTTCTAATATGCAATATTTCTGAAAAAAGTTTTACAGAAGACAGCATTCTTATTATTGTACATCTCCTCCCTTTTGCTTGCTCGAGACAAATGAAATGCTGAAAAGGTTATTACTCTGATGCTGTAACAGAAAGTGTACTTCTGTCATATCCAGAGACTAATAATGTTCAGGCCAATCCATTACTCCATTCAAATAATAGGGTTTACTTGCTTTTAAGGTCACTTGGGCTATAATGTTGTTATTGTCCTTTCTTCTGCTCTGTAGTCTCATTTTCACAGAGGATTGGTAGAAAAATAGAGGGGATATTGGGTACCATTTGTTCATGGGCATAATGCCACTGGCACCCTTTCCCTGTGGTCCTGCATCTTCTTGCTAATGACAGACATGCATGCAACAGGGGTTTTAAAGGGGTGCGATATTTGTGTTTCAATATGGAATCGATGGCAACAACAACAATAACAACAGAAATTGACTCCTGGGTATTTTTTCTTCAAGTTAGAAACTACAGTGGGAATACTTAAAGAACACTTGTAACTCAAGAAAACTTGTGGAGCTTGAAATGAAAACCTCATAGGTTATATTAAGCAGAGTGGTAGAAAAAGGTTTTTAACCAGAATTTAACTAAATTTCTAATAATTTTATTTATTTAAAAAATATTTATTTATTTGGTTGTGCTGGGTCTTAGTTGCGGCTCGCTGGCTCCTTAGTTGCGGCACGTGAGCTCCTTTGTTGTGGCATGCAAACTCTTAGCTGTGGCATGCATGTCGGATCTAGTTCCCTGACCAGGGGTCAAACCATGGCCCCCTGCATTGGGAGTGCAGAGTCTTAACCATTGTGCCACTAGGGAAGTCCCTCTAATAATTTTAAATTCCACTTAATAGTTAAACCACATCTCAAAAACTGTAATAAAAAATTCATTCAAACCTTTGAAAACAAAGAATCATTCCTCTCCAGTTGCCTTTGGTTAACCTGTATTTCTGTCCTGTCACTTTTATGTAAGGAAACACATGGCCTCAAACTTTGCTTTCTGGCTATAATAATTTCCTATTGTAGGTTTGTCTTTAGTTAGTGTCCAAAAATCTTACATGCTTAAGGTTTTGGAGCCACGTAAATTTCTGCTCTGTAGTCTCACTTTCACAGAGGGTTGGTAGGAAAAGAGGGATTGGGCAGTTCTCATTCACAAAAGAAATACAAACTTTTTGTTAAACTGAAATTGTTTGGGAAATTCTAAACTGACTGTTGTTGTTGCTGTTTATTTTGTGGAAATAACTAAATGAGGAAGCTTAAGATGGTAAATAAAACAGAGGACTCCTGGGTTCTTTGTCTAACTCTATCACTATGTTTCTGTGTGACACTGGCCAAGGTACGATCCCTCTCTGGGCCTCTGTTTACTTGTAAATTGGGTATTTTTGACTATAGCATCTCTAATGATATATAATATATAATTATATATAAAATGGAATGTGATATATATGTATATAAATACATCTCCTGAAACAAGTGTACAAAGCAATGTAGTCTATAGGGCAATGTCCTACTAGCTTGCTGGGCTAATCCTTCCTCATTTTACAGTCACACTTGGGCCAACACATTTGGAGTCCTTTGCAGTTTCTTGTAGGCGTGAAGAAAAGCATTTTGCTATAATAACTTCTGGATTTCTTTTTCCTAAAAACGCAAGGTTTGGGCTTAATATGTTTTCCCCAGCTTTTTATTTTATAACATTTCAAACCTTCAGAAAAGCTGCAGGAATATTCAATAAAGAGCCATATACCCTTCACTTAGATTTACCAATTGTTAACATTTTGCCACATTTGCTTCCTTTTTTTTTTCCTCTTTCTCTACTCCCTTCTTGGATATAGAGGCATTGCTGAACCATTTGAGAATTTATTGTAGACATCATGACACTTCATCCCTAAATACTGTAGCATATATCTCCTAAGAAAAAGGACATTCTCCTACATAACCACAAGATCATTCCCTGAGAAATTTAACAATGATTCAATACTATTATCTAAAATAGACTCTGTATTCAAATTTTCCCAATCATCCCAATAGTGTCCTATGTAGTTTATTGATATTTTATAGTCTAACATCCAATCAAGGATCATCTGTTGTATTCAATTGTCCCTCTCTTTACTCTCCCTTGTTCTATTGATACAATTCCTCGGCCTTTTTTGTTTGCTTGCTTTTCGTGATATTGACTTTTTTTTTTTTTAATTTTTTTTAGCCATGACACATGCTTGTGGAATCTTAGTTCCCAGACCAGGGATTGAACCCGCGCCCTACCAGGGAATTCCCAATATTGACATTTTTGAAGTGTTCAGGCCAGTCGTTTTGCAGAATGGCCCTCACTTTAGATTTGTCTAGCTGTGTCCTAATGATCAGTTTCAGGTTAAATATTTTTGGAAGGAATAGTGTGTAAGTACTGTTGTGCCCTCAGTGCATCACATCGTAGGTGTGTGATATCATACTTGGTGCTGCAGGGTGTGATCATTTGGTTGAGGTGGTAGCCACCAAATGTTTGCAATGTTAAAATTCTATTTCCCCATGTAATTAGTAAATGATCTCAGGAATCACACTGAGACTTTGTGGATATCCTGTTTCTCAAAGGTTTTGGCATCCATCATCAATGGTGACTGTAAGGTTATTATGTTTTGATTGTCCACTACAAAGGTGAATTGGGATAATCAACAGATTTCTGGCAGAATGGAAGAAAGAGAATGGACTTGACCAGAGATAAGCCCAGGCGTGTGTGTGTGTGTGTGTGTGTGTGTGTGTGTGTGTGTGATGAAGGTGCTGAGGTAGAGAAACCTTGACACGCTGCTAGCTAAGGTTGGGATGCCTAACGTGGGGAATCCAAGAAAAGTTAACTTTTGTTGGGTGTTGAGCAGAACACACTCTACTGTTTCTGTCTTTGCAATTTCTCTACAGTATAAGACCTAGAGCTTGACAGTAATGGGTACATACAATATGATAACGCATAAAATCTCTGTGTGGCTTTTTTTATGGTGAGTTACAGCTTCCCTTCTTCTTTCTTTTTCCTTTTTCCCCTTATTCTTACCCTGTTATATTTTTGGTTGTAATATCACTATATTTTTGTTAGATAAGATTAAGGTATTATTAATGGGAAATGCAATTAGAAATTAATAATATAGGAGAAGCAAAAGTTTGCAGTAGATTTTGCAGGTGGTGAAGTGCTTGATTCCATGTGATCAAGCAAGAGTAACAAAGAATCTGAGCACACCTCTGTTTTTATCTTGAAGAATCGTACCACAATATGTCCATATTTGTTTTTTTATGTTTCTTTGATTTATTGGAGTTAATTTTCAACAAAAGCAGAATTCTATACTAATGTGTAGTACTAGTTATTAATGATAAGGAGAACAAACCAAATTTTGTGATAAAGAGAACTCATTCTGTACAAAAGAGCAAAAATAAATAATAATAATAGTCATGATGATGATCAAGAATGTTAATGAGCTTCTGGAAATAAGATAAGATCCTGGAAAGCAAAGGTATTCTAATAATAGTAAAGTAACCAAGAGCATGGAAGGTGAATTGTGCCCGAGATTACATTTTAAGTGGCAATAATAATCTGGCATAGGAAATGAGGAAGTAAAACCATGAAACAATAGATTCCATGTATTCAAGCAACAGAAATTAAGAAGTCTGAGAAAAGACTTTTTTGCCTTGCAAAATTATACCAGCATATGTCCTCTTTCATTATCTTCAGATTTCTCTAATTTATCAGACGATTCGAACCCAAAGCAGGGAGAACAATGTTTTACTATGATTTCAGTGTTTTAGGAAAAAAGAGCCAGGAATTTGAAAAGTACTTGCTTTTTGCAAGTACAAAGATGTCATTGTTGTTGCTGCTGGGCTTCTAGAATAACTGCGTGATTGTTAATTATGAAAATAGATAATAATAGTGGATACAATTTGTCTTCCAACAGGAGTGCTATGCCACTAAAGCACGCACAATGGAGATTACAAGAACAACCAACAAAGTGCAGGATATTAGGACGACTTACTTTTAAGCTGCAATACAGCCAAAATATACTGTTAAGAACTCAGAATTGTCTCATGAGTGAATAATGAAATAGCCATGTTTTATTAGCTTTCTTTAAAACTATATACAAGTTGAACAACGTTTTAAAGCACTTTTTAAAAAAAAACACTTTTGCAATTTCCTGGAGCCATGATTTCTTTTTTCTTTGCGCCAAGCCACAGTGGTTAATCTGATTTTGGTGTTTCAGTAATTACGTCAATTAATGTATGCTGAGAGTAATTTCATTTGTTGAAATGGATACCACGTGAATATGTAATTAGTGGAAGGTTGTCTCTAAGACTTTGTGTGCAATTTTCCAAGATGAGCCACAGTATGGAAGAGTAGAGTGTTAAATTGTAATAATTTCTGGTCAGTGACCAAACTAGTATCTAGTTTATTTCCTGAAAATTGAAGTAAAATGACAATTTCCTCCCACCTTCTCCTACCAATCAAAGACAAGTTATAGGGTGAACAACCATCCCAGTTGCGCAGGTCCCAGTTTTAGCACTGAATGTCTTCTATCTAGGGAAACCCTTTGGTTCCAAGCAAACCAGGACAGTCAGTCACGCTAGTACACACATCTCACTCAAAAAGAAATATTATACTTACACAGTTTTATTTATTATTATAAATTTAACGTATAGAAAAGCAACTTAAAAATAAATTTCCATCCATATTGCCACTAAAATAAAGCAACTATATATGTAGTTTTGTTCCTTCTAAACTTTATATAGACAATATATAATTTAATAATTTAAAAAGCAATTGTAGTCACAAGGTATGTACAATTCTATGTCATTGATTAGCAAATATCCTCAAAAAACCATATGTATAAAAAAAAATCCTCAAAAAACCATATGTATAATTTTAATGAATCCATAAACTTGTAACATATTTCCATGTTATATTACTTAATTACCCTTTATTGTAGGACATTTATGTTGTTTTCCTGTTTTTTCCCTATTACAAATGATAATGCTAATAATATCTTTATATAATATTCCTCTTTTAAATTTAAGAAATAATACTTTGGGGGAAAACATACATATGGTAGAATCGTATTGACAACTTATAAACAGTTCAAATTATAAATATTTTCTTCTGCTAGCTAGTTTCTCATCAGCTAACCTGCTATTGAAATAACTATTTCATGAAAATTCTTGGTAATATGAGCCCATTCTAGAAACTGGCTAATATTCTTTATTTGGATAGTTGAAACAATGTATTTGTTTGTTCTGAACCTCAATAAATTTTCATCACAAATGAAAATGTTTCCTCTTTTTAGGATCTTTCCAAAGAATTAATGGCACTTGAAGAAAAATGAGATCACTGGGTAATCATCATCGTAGAGAAACATCTACTGTGTTCCAAAATTGACAGAGGCATTGAGGAACACAGAAATACTACCAACTCATTTTTGAGGACAGATGCTTGGTAGGAGCCAAGTTTTATACTAAGTCTGACCAATCAACTCTCCCCTGATGCTTCCTTCCTTTTAGGATTTCTGAAGTAGAAGTATGAAAATCTAAAAATTCAAGTCTTCTTCTGTACTATAATTAAGAAAACAGCCTGAGCCTACAAAGTCTCAACTCAAATACAGAAAGGATAAGTTATCAAATCAGTTAACATTTACTGGGCACCTGCCAATCCTTATCCTCTAGAGTTTATCAAGTGATAGGAAAAAGTCACAAGATGTGTATGTAATAACAAAATAATAGAAGAGTGTGGTAAGTTTTGTAACAGTAGTGTGGAAAAAGGGGTCGTATCTCTTTGTGCACCTGAATATTTATAATGACAAAAATTGTAAACAACCTAAATGTCTGTAGACAAGATATAAATAAATATGTTATGGAATAATCATATACCGGAATATTAGGCAACAGTGAAAATGAATGCATAGGGACTGTATGTATCAACACCAATAACTCTCACAAATAAAACATCAAATATAAAAAACAAGGTTTAAAAGAATAGATTTAGGTTGCTATCATTTATGTAAATTTTGAAACATGCAAAAGAATACTATATGTTGTTTAGGGATACTTCCAATGAAGCAAAAATATAGAGAAATGCATGCAATGATAAGCATGGAATTCAAGATAATGATCCTCTATGGGGAGGGTGGGGAAGGGTGGAGAGGCTAAGGAGTGGAGAGTGAGGAGGACTCAGTACCAAAAGGAGATACATAGGAGGGTTCAAGTGTTTTGGAAATGTTTTATTTCTTAAGCTTCTGGGAGAGTACATGATTGTTCATTATATTATTTTGAAATATATAAGAATACATTGAAATATACATAAATTAAAGTGCCACATAGGGAGAGAAGAGGCTGTTGATTCTGAATGGAAGTAGCAACCTGCATAAACTTTTTGGATGAGTTGGTGTTGATGGATAAATTGGTCTCGATGGATGAGTAGACATTCAGTAAGTCCAGATGGCAGGAGAGGAGATTCTGGGGTGACGGACTAGCATGGGCAAAGGCATGGGAACGTTCTGGGTAAGAGCTAGCTTAGGATGCACAGAAATATATATGCTGGAATGAAGGAGGTTAATACTGTAACTGGGACTAGATGGTGAAAGACCTTGAACAGAACTGAAATGTAAAATAATCTACTAGGCTTTATAAATAGGAGCTTATAATTAGGTCTGGGTTATAATTTATTACATTCTTCATGTAATTGCAAAGGATTGATAATTTCTTCAACCAGGATGTTATCTGAATCTGATCCTTTTAGATCTATACTGCTCTTCAAATAAAAATAAAATCATGAACCATCACAAGCCATCTACCAAATCCAATAGAGAAATTGATCCTCAGAGTTATAATCATTAATAAATACGGAGATCTCCCACTGGTAGCATTAAAGAGTCATTTACAGTTTTTTCTTATGATTATCCATCCATTTCCCCACCTGACCATGTCAATGACCCTTTAAGTATCAATAGAAAGGATTGCCCTGAGAAGGAATAGGAAGACTAATTGGTTTTGTGAAAATCTAAAGCTTGTTAAATTTGCCAGAACTACCTTTTCATGTGATCATCATTTGGTCACCAGCAGGTATCTTTCATTGGCTTCATATGGCAGAGTCTGAAGAATATGGGTTGATCAATGTGTCATTCATCAGGGGCACCTGCAGAGATGATGAAAGATTGTATTATTGTACGATATTATAAAAGCAGCACAACATATAGCAAATTGTACTACATGTTTCCTCCCCCACTTTTTTTGTGCATTAAAACTGCAGTTTGAAAAACAAATTCCAGTGCAGAAAAAAATTAAAACAGCAGGTGATAATCAGTGCAAAGTTACAACAATGTTACTGCTGATGGGCTACCTGTCAGTTAAAGCAAGCTATCACATCTCCCCAGGAATATTTACTATAAAAAATGACTTACGAATGTTAGAGAGGGACATTAATGTGTTAGTCTCCTTATTTGTTCATTTGGAAATGGCATAAAGATAGGTCCATTAGCCAGCTCATTTCTACCTTGGTCTCAGGGCAGACACACACACAAAGTACATAACTGAAAGTTATAAATGACCAAAACATAAACCTTAGTGCCTTGAGTTAAAAATCAATTTTCCTAATAAATTAAATTCAAACATTATATACCAATATGTAATATCAAGAAGGATGTATTAATAATTGCCGTGTTGGCAGAGTGCAAAGTGCAAGACTTAGAGGGATGTAAAAATTTAGTAATTTAGAAAATTTGATACCCAAAATAGCTACCACTGCATGGAAGGCTCAGAGTTTAGTTCAGTTGTTGAGCTATAATAGTATTCTCTGCCTAGTCAAGGTTGACTGTTCAAGATGTAGTTTGAGTATTAATCATTGATTCGAATAAAAGATTGCACAACTGGAGAGGCTCTCCTGGGTTAAGTAGTTTATTCCTTAACACAGATGTAAGTTTTTTCCTTTGTGTATTCCAGAACCACTTGAGTGTCTTCCCTACTAAACAAACAACCTTTTTTTGGAATTATTTTTTTAGCTTTACTCTTTATCAACTACAAACTTTTAGCTAAGAATTCACCTAAGCTTCTGCTGATATGAATTATGAATTCATTCAAGCTGCCCATTTCAAGTTTAAGCTTTATCTTTTGTTCTGCCCAGTAAGAAATCTGATGATATGCTATGCTTTATTTTGCTTTACTTACAGTATTCCATTGGATAGTCACACTGTATGTATGGTATTGTGTGAATAAACCAGAGCTTTCTTATCCATTCTACTGTTGATGAGCATTTTGGTAGTGACATCAATACATGAAAAAAATGAAGTATTATATAGGTACTCATATGTACACAATACCTCCACATAGCATTACATTTTTTTTGTTGAAGTGTAATATACATACAGAGAAATGTAATTTGATGAAGTTTTACACACTGAGCACACATGAGCAGCCAGTACCAAGCCCAGGAAACTGAACATGACCAACTCTCCAGAAGCCCTATTTATGGCCCCTCCCAGTCATTAGCTCCCTTCAAGGGTAACTACCTATCCTAACTTCTGATAGCACAAAAGAGTTTTGCCTGTTTTTGTACAATACATACTCTTGTGTGTCTCACTTCTTTTACTTAATGAGATTCATATATAATACTGCATTTAGAAGCAGATTGTTCGGGCTTCCCTGGTGGCGCAGTGGTTAAGAATCCACCTGCCAATGCAGGGGACACGGGTTCGAGCCCTGGTGGGAAAATCCCACATGCTGCGGAGCAACTAAGCCCACTAAGCCAACTAAGCACACTAAGTGTGCCACAACTACTGAGCTTGCGCTCTAGAGTCCATGAGCCACAACTACTGAGCCTGCGTGCCACAACTACTGAAGCCCATGCGCCTAGAGCCTGTGCTCCGCAACAAGAGAAGCCACCGCAATGAGAAGTCCACGCACCATAACGAAGAGTAGCCCCCACTCGCTGCAACCAGAGAAAGCCCGCGCACAGCAACGAAGACCCAACATAGCCAAAAATAAATAAATAAATAATTTTAGAAAAAAAAGCAGATTGTTCATTCTTAGTGATGTATAGTGTTCCGTTATATGAATATATCACCAATTATTTACTTTACTGTCAATGAACATTCTGATTGTTTTCCAGTTTGGGGGTTATTATAAATAGTGTTGCTCTGAGCTGTTAATAGATATCTTTTGGTATATATTTGATATTAGTATATTCCTAGGAAAGGAATTTCTGGGCTAAAGTGTTTTCATATGTTTACCTTTAAGATATATTGCAGTTTTCCAAAGTGGTTGTACCATATATATAGCATTTGATTACTTGAGGAATCATTCTGAGGAAGGCATTTCAGCATAACAATTATGAGAACAACTTTTGGAGTCACTCAGGCCAAATTCAGCTTACCACAAAACAGCTATGGCAAGTATGCTTAAACTTCTTACACCTCAGTTTACTTACCTGTAAAACAGATATAATAAAACCTTTTTCAAGATTTATGAGAATTAAATGAGATATTTATTTTAATGCAACTTAGAACAATGCCTGGCACATAGTAAGTGCTTAGCTTATTATATGGTGTCTGTTAATCATTAGCTCTTACAACATAGACAGTATGGAGAATCAGAAACAAATATGGGCAATATAATCCACAAACAATTTTAATTCACTGATGGAAGAAAATTGAGACTCTGACCCAAAAGGCATTACCAATTCTAGTGAGCATTGCACTTGCACCCTGAAAAAAAATCATTTAAACATTATCCCAAAATGCATTTGCAAATTACTCTTGCCAGAGGCAAGGTTCTTGGATGCAGTGCATTACCATCCATTTTTTTTCCTGTCAGACATTACTCTTTAAAGACAGGACTGCCAAGGGCTACTCTGGAAAGTCACTAATATTATACTTTTTATTATATTTGCCAATTTCACACCTTCCTCAACCCAACCCCCAAAATTGTTGAAAAGTGACTATAAGTACGTTAGTTGCTAGTTTTCCTTGAAACTTATCAGTATTTATGTTCCACATTCTTAAAAATACTAAAAATAAGCCCAGATCCTTGCTTTAAATTACAAAGACCTTGCCTTTTTTTTTTTTCTTTTGTAGGAATGAGCTTGATAACCTCAGAGTAGATTTCAGCAGCTGCTGGGACAATGCCTAAGAAGTTACACTGTGTACAGAGGTACTGTTTTAGTTAATGGCTCCAGGGGCAGCAGGCTCAGTTATCTTAGGCAGGTAATTTTGGAAGGTGGCACCGTGTTCCTAATAAATTGCATCAGATCCCATCTATCAGTAACTAGTTTCAAGAAATACAGCACTCAATCTACTTGAAAATATGTGTTTTGATAAGGCCAGTGGTAGACCTGAAAAGGGACTGTCTGAACATATTGAAACTCTGACTTACAGATGAGAAAACGAATCATTTAACAGTCTTGCCTAAGGTCAAATGGTTTGTTCCCTGGACACTTAGAAAGTTTGAGTCTCATTCACGGTTCAGTGGTTGCTCCTCTTCGCTCTTGTTTCTCGGCGTCCACCATCCTCCTATCCAGTCCCGTCCCCGACCTCGACTTCAGAAAGATCCAGACCTGGGATCCGGAAATGGGGACACTGAACAACTGTGCCTTGAGGGAATGACCAACCATTAAATTGTCCTAAGTGCAAGATGAGTGAGGTTTGCCTGCTAGCACATTAAGATCTAAGAAGGAAGACCTTCTCTGTTTTATGGGCCACTGTATTCCCAGCACAGTGCTTGGTACATAACAGGCTCTAATAATTGTTAAATGAAGAAATGATTGAATGGATATTAGGTATGTCAGGTTGTCACGTCCTTCTTCTTTTCTACCTCCTTCCAGTTGTACTAACAAAACGTGCAGATTTAGATTCAAAGAGGAGAAATCATGTACAAAGCGCCCAGTACGGTGCCTGATTCATGGTGGGCAATTAAAAAACGTCCGTTCATTTTCCTTTTCTTCTAAGTGTAGGGTACTGGGGGTAAGGGGTGATGTGCCACGGTGTTTATGTGCCTGGACATAAACTGACGTGGGTAAGTAACAGGCTGGTGGAAAGGGTTGTCGGCGTTTTTCTGATCCGTATCAGAAATTCCAGTGCCCCGAAAACGTACAGCTATTTTACCCAGAGAGGCTGGTCGCGTTTGTTGGTCTATTCTCGGCTGCAGTCAACTCTTTTAATACAATTTTTTATACGCATCAGCTACTTCGCGGCGGGAGGAGGGGCAGTGACAGGAAAAGCAGGGAACCCCCCTCTCCCCAGATAAAGGAAGCCCTCTGTGGCAGGGTCTGTGTTTTGCGGGTCTAATGGGTCCTCGGTCTGCGGCGGTCCCCGCCCCCTCCAGCCCCGCCTCCTCGCCCTAGGCCGCTGCAGCCAAGGTTCAAGTTCGGCACCCGGTCGCGCGCTCGCTGCTCCGAAGCCTCCCGCGCCTCTCAAAGGCCCCCGCTCGAAGGCTCGGAGGGCTCAGAGGTCAATAGGGCGCGGGGTCACTCGGCCACGCGTTGTGCTACCACGTGGGAGAAAAGTTTCCAACTCTGCCGTGGGGCCTCCCAGTGCCCCCCAGCGGAGCAGAGGCCCGCGCTTTGGCACCCGCTCCGTTTTCTGTCGCCTGCAGTCGCGCCCCATCTCGGGGAACCCCCGCCCCCTCCGCCCCGGTATCCTTCTCTGAATCCCCTCCTTTCCTCGCTGCGAAGGTCGCCCCAGGAAAATACCCTGGGGGGGGGTCTCTGAAGAAGGCGGCCGGGGAGCCTCCAGCTGGCCTGGGGTAGGGGGTCCAAGGACAAGTGTCCCGAGGAGGGTGCGGAGGAGGGCGCGGAGCTGGGCGCGCGGAGTAGACAGGCGACAGCGGCCCGCACTTGACCCCGGTGCGACTGGCGGGAACATTCCGCGGCTCCCACACTCCCGCGCGTCAACTTAGGCGGGTCGCAGCTGACCCCACGCGGGCTGCACCCTCCACGCCCCCACCCACCCTCCCTCCCCATTTCTGGCTCCCATCCGCCCCCAGTGCGCAGGCCCGGCCGCCCCAGCGCGCATGCCCTGGGCTCGCGAGCGCGGCCAGCCCCCAGCCTTTTGCTTTCTACACACTCTACAACTGGGGAGGGGGCGGGGTGGAGGGAGCCCGGCCGGCCACGTGATCCAGCCGGCCGGGGCCGCGGGGGTGGGAGCGCGCGCCGAGCGAGGCGCGGGGAGCGCGGTGCGCGTGCGCGCGGTGCGCGCGGCGGGCGCGGGGTTGGGCTGAGGCGGGCGGCGGCGGTGGTGGGCCGGCCGCGGAGGGGGAGGAGCGGGAGCTGAGCGAGGCAGGCGGGCGGAGGATGGGGCCGTGCCCGGGCTCCCGCTGCAGCCGCCGGGGGACACGCCGTGCGCCCTCCGGCTCGGGGCTCTCGCGGCGGCGGCGGTGGCAGCGTTAGCGGCGGCGGCGAGAGCGGTGTTCCCGGCGCTTCCTGGCCGCGCTTCTCCCTCAGGCTGGGCGAAGAGAAGAGGCGGCGGCGGCGGCACACCGGTGTCTCTCCCGCTGGAGCTTTCTTTCTGCTTTCCTCGTCGACTCACTCGCCCCCTCCCTTTTTTGAGGAAGGGTGACCTCTTCTCTGGGACTGGAAAAAATATTTTTTTGAGGAGGGGGAGTGGGTGGCAGCCTCAGGGGCTGCTTCTTCTCTTCTTTCATCTCCTCCTCCTCCCCCCTCCAAGCCCGAAAAGCAAACCCCACAACTGCTCCAGCATCCTCCTTCCCTTCCTCCACCTCCCTTCTCCACCTCTTCCAGTTTCAACCTCTTCCCTCCTAATTATTTCATTATTATGCTTCCCTCTCTGGGGGGTCTCGTCCCTCTCAGGTCGCTTGGAAGCCTTGGCCTCCCCTGGATGCATTTCTTAAAAATTTTGGAGCCAGGGAGTGAGTTTTCTCTGAGGCGTGTGTGAGAGGCGTCGGGGGTGTTTTCCTGCGCGAGGGGCGGGTGAAGTTCATTGCCCCCACTTTCCCGCGACCTTTTCGGGCCCGATTTGGAGTCGAGGAGGGGCAGGCGTTTTCGGGGGGCGGGGGGCGCGGCGGAGAATGGCCGCGGGGAGGGCTCCCTGGAGCCTCCTAGTCTCTTGATCAAAGCATTCCGCTATTCTGATTTATTGCCTGCTTGGTGAGTTTTTTTTTTTTTCCCCTCTAAAGGAGACCTGTGTGTTCAGCCATTACTTTGCTCGGCGCTGCTCACAGGAATCTCCGACCCTCGGTGCTGTGGGCAGCCCCGCACTTGGGCTCCTCGCCTCTCGCCCTCGCTCCCGTCCCTCCTCCCTCTCTCCGCCCCTTCCCCCTTTTCTTTCTCCGCTCTTTCTTCCCCTCTCTCCCTTCTTTCGGCCGCCGTCTCCCCCGCGCCCTCCTCGGGGCGGAGGGAAGCCGAGAAGGGGGAGGGAGGGATTGGTGTCAATTTTTTTGTGCGGCCGCGGCCGGAGCCTGTGGCGGGCAGGCGGCGAGCGCGGAGACCCCGGCGAAGCAGAGCCATGGATGGCCCGACGCGGGGCCATGGACTCCGCAAAAAGCGGCGGTCGCGGTCTCAGCGAGACCGGGAGAGGCGCTCCCGGGGCGGACTGGGGGCCGGCGCGGCCGGCGGCGGCGGGGCCGGCCGGACCCGGGCGCCCTCGTTCGCCTCGTCGTCGGGCTCCGACAAGGAAGACAATGGGAAGCCCCCGTCCTCCGCCCCGTCCCGGCCCAGACCCCCGCGGAGGAAGCGGAGAGAGTCCACCTCAGCCGAAGAGGACATCATTGATGGATTTGCCATGACCAGCTTTGTCACTTTTGAAGCGCTGGAGGTAAGGGGGACCCCCCTCCCCCCGGTTTCCCTTTATAGGCACGACCCCCCCCCCGGCTGCGCCCGGCTCTGCTGCCTCCCCCGCCGCGCTCCGGTCGGTCTGGCTGTCTGTCTGTCTAGGCTGAGGTCTTATTGTTGTGGGGGGAGCTGGGGGCGCGGGCAGACAGGCAGCAGGAGGGAATCGACAAGCCGTGCCTGGTCTCCAGGTTTCCTCGTTCTCGCTCGCCTTCCCCCTGCGCCCCCTCCCCGCACCCCCTCTCTAGCAGATGGGCAGAAAGAAAGGGGTTCAGGCATCACAACAATGCGCTCCCCTCCACGGAGAGCTCTGCCCCTACTCCTTCCTCCTCTCCCTCCCCAATCATGGCTTCTTGGCTGGTGGAAGTCTCTGCTGGGTTTGGGGCGCCTGTGGACGGTTTTCTGTGTGCTTTCTACGGAGCCATATGTCCCTGTGTGTGTGTTTGTATAGACCTTTCCTGGGTGTCCTCGGGACCAGAGACTGATGGGGTTTTGTGGTTCTTTGCCCCCCTCGCCTGCCCCCTTTTTTTCTTTTCATTTCTTTTTTCTTTCTTTCCTTTTTTTTCTTCTTTTTTTTTTTTTTTTTTTTTTTGGTGAAGCTGGGGAAGGGGGCGTTTTCTCCTGGTTGGGAGAAAGGAGGGAGGAGGGGAGGGAAGAGAGGAAAGGATGGAATATCTTTCTGTATTCCGTACAGGGCTCTATTGCAGAAAGGGTTAATTGTAATATTATCTATACACATACATATGCACATGTGTGTGTACATGAGCAATTCGGTTAAAGGGCAGAAAAATGTACACTAGAGAGGACTGGTGGGAGGAAAGAATAAAATCCTAGCTGGTATCTGAAGGGCTTGTCACCCAATTGTCCCTCTCCTTTTCCTTTTTTTTGTGTTTTCTTTTTTGTATCTTTCTGATTGGCTTTGTGTGTGTGTATATCTCTGTGTGTCTTTCTTTATTCTTTGGGCACCTGCAGCATTGATTTCCAAATGCACATTTTTCTGCCGGCTAAAGGGCTCCTTGGGGGTGGTGATGGGGGGCAGGTAGGGGGAGATTGTCCAGGGGTCAGAGGGAAACTCTTTACCTGGATGGATCTGATTTGGTGCTGGCATGGGTCACTGGCCTGTATAAAGGTAACCCCCTTTTTTCTCCTCCACCCCCAACACGCCACACATACAGAGCGCTTTGAGACTCTGCAGAGTTGGTCCGGCTTTCTTAAGAACAAAACCAAGATAGGAGTTGGTTTCTAGCCTTTTCTGCACCTGATGTGATGGTTTGAGGTTCCTGAAAGAAACTTTTCCTTTTCGTTTTTGCTGTTATTATGGTATTGTTTGCAATGCTCAAATGTAAGCTTTGTTAATGACAGCTTAAGTCTCACATGCGGTAACGGTACAGGTTTAGAGGTTTAGACGGCTGGTTCTGTGTGTGTGTTTGGGTGTCAAGTTTAAATATTTTAAAAAAGGAAACCTTCCTGTTAGGGTTGTTCTTTTCTGTTTGAACTGCTTTTTGGTTGGGCTGCTGGTGGTGATGGTGGTGGATGGTGGCTAGTGGTTGGGGAGGAAGGGAGGGTGGTGGTATTGGTGGCCATAGATTCTGATGTTAGTGATTGAATCAGTTGTCCTTGGGTTCTAGAACTGGTGGTTTATTGGCTAAAATGGATCTTACGGAGTTCTTTTGAGTGTTGAGGCTCACCACTTGTTAGGATAATTCTAACTGTGGCTTCAACTTTGCCAAAGGTGGGAGGGTAGTGTACAATGTGACCTCTTTCTCTCTGTCTCTCTTTTGCTTTAAAATAGGAATTGAAATGTCAATATGTGTCCTAGTACATGAATTAGGAAACGCTGCCTAGGATTTGGTTGCTGTCAGTGGTTGGTTTAGGACAGTATGTGCAAGAGCTGCTTATAAGTGGTTTTGCTTCCTGCATGGTTATCCTGCTCTGCTATGTGGCCCTTCTCAGTAAGTAAGCATGAGGGGCCTCCAGATTCCCATGAAAATTTTTGAAGGCCAAGTAAAGATAAATATAACTTATGCAGTTGTTTTTGATTGTTCTACTTTTAATAAATATTTCACTGGGCTTGTGATGTATATGTCTATCCATCTGGCTTTTGAGAGAAAATGTGCCCATTCTAGTTCCTTTTGGGTGTAAAAAATTTTTTAATTTTTAAAGGCCAAGTTTGAAATGTACCATTAATACCATTCCTTTCTTTGCTGTGATTATTTTTCTGCTACTTTTCTAGATTCAAAACCCAGGTTACTTTGGTTAGCTGAATATTACACTACCTTCATATCTGAATATCATTTGAATATCTTTGTGTGGGTATAAAGGTCTAACTTTTTTAAAAGTTTCTTTAAAACTTTATAGAAAAATTTAAACATATACAGAAGTACAGAGAACAGTATAGCAATCCCCAGTGTACTGATACACCACCACCAGATTCAACAATTGCCAACTCATGTCTCATCTTTATGCCATCTACTCATTCTCTCCTCCCAGATGCGATGTGAGAAATTGGTATGTATTTCTAAGTGGCAATGACTCAAAAAAACACAAAAAACCCCAAAAAACAAACCTACCCAAAAAACCCCACCCAAACCCATAGTACCATTATCACACCTAGGTTAATTAACAACAGTTCCCTAATATCATCAAATATCCTGTCAGAGTTCACATTTACACATCCTCATTTTTGTAGGAAAGCTGTAAATACACTTCTGAGGTTAAAAACACACAGTGGGGAATAAAAATCATCATGTATGTCTGGTTCTCTGGGAAAAGGTAGAACTGTTTGCTTCTTATCACGTTTGTGTCCATGCTGGATGGTCAGACATATGTGTGTGGTGATCATTAAAATAAAACCTCTGGTGTCCCACTGTACTCAGTTTGGAAGATTTACTGAACTATCACTAAGAAATGTGAGAGCTTATTAGGAAACAGGCAACTAAACTATGAACTTGGACAGAAGTGTATGTTACGGGAGTGCTTGTAAATGTTAAGAATTATTAGAGATTCTAAGAGTTATCCTAAATACATACTGTGTTTTTGTGTGTAGAAATGAAATCAGTTGTCACCACGTGTCATCAAGGTTGCTGCTAGTATGATACTGTGATTAGAAACCAGAAATACTGGCTTGCACAGCTTGGCTTTTAAGCTTATGTGGGTTCAGAGCAGTAGCTAGCTAACTGTGGGGTATATACTTTGGGTGTTAATGGACAGATCATTTGACTCCTATGGTTTTGTCTAGAGTAGCTCATTTTGACTTCCCTTTTAAGAAGAGGCTCCTAACTCATAATGAAATGTCCTGATAAAATTGTTCCAGACTAACTGTGGTTTTACTTATAGTACTGGAGGAAAAATAAGAAACTTGTCTAATGAGAATCTACATTTTTATGTTGATTTATTTTTCACTACTGTTGGTTCTTATTTAAAATGAAAGCTTTGGATGGGGTTTGAGAAGTCCCACACTTTATATGCAATGAAACTGGCAGAGGTAGTTTCGTATTCTGCAGGGACACTTGTCTTGAGTAATTGTGCCCTGAAGTTCAAGTATGTGATTGTGAAGAGCCTCATGATAGAAGATAAGAGGGTAAGTGAGGAGGCGAAAGTTGAACATGGTGTTCATTTCATTATGCATTGGAGAAGCAGAATTACCATTTGGTATGGTATTGTTTATCTGAATATTCTTTGAATACAAGTGAATATCCCCAGATATCAAGCCTCGTTAAAAAGTGGTTTCCAGCGAACAAAGTATAAATGGGAATGTTGGGGTTCTAGTACTGCCAGCATACCCCGATGTGCCAGATAATATTACCTATTTGCATTTCTTTCTGTGTAGTCTTGATTAGGGAGCCGTGTGAGCACTATGACTGAAAATTTGCAAATCCATTATTTTCCCTCTCACTCGGCTGCTGTGTACTGGGTTCTTAGGGCAGCCTCCTTTTGTACAACTGACCAAGGGAAGCAAAGATGAAATTGTGGGATTAGCAGGTAGGAGGCTAGTTGGAGCTTTGCAGGCTTGTGAAAATGAAGGAAGACTCATTTCTGGTGGGTGGAGGATCAAACTAAGACTTTCATGTAGTCTTCATTTCCTATGTGTTTCAGGGCTTACCCGCACATTGGTAGCATAAATAGGCTGTACAGAATTTGATGTGCTTGTAACGTGCCAGGTTAGTAGGCTGTAATAATTTACTATGGTCAAATCCCACTTATTCCGTTGTTTAAAAAACATTAATCGTGTTCCTTGTATCAGTCAGCAGATATTCATGGAGTGTTTGATATGTGCAAGGTGCTAGAAAGAGTACAGACACCTAAAATATATATAATGTCTTGAAGGAGTGTGCAGTTTAGTTGAAAAATTAAGTCCAGCACCTATAAAATGATTTTGAAACAGGCACTTGAATGCCTAATACCAACTAAGTGCAGTAAACTTTCAGAGAAGGGATAGTGAGATAGGCTGAAGTGTTTGAGAAGGCTTCCTGGAGAATATGGGGCCTAGAAGGTTGAAGTGATTTGGATAGACGTGGAGGGAGTGTGGGGGGGGTGGGCATTCTAAAAAGAGGGAATGGTGCAGAAGGCACAGAAACAAGATGGATGATTAGGTTTTGCGGGCAAGGAAGTGCTGGTAGAAATGAGAACAAAATTGTGTAAGAAAGAGTGCTTGTTCGGGAGTCGGGAGACCAGTGGAGACCCACACTCCAGGCTTGGCTGTCCTAACTAGTTGAGTGACCTTGGGAAGGCACTCTTTAAAAGCCTCATTTTCTTTTTCCACAAGTTGAGAGGTTTAGAGTAGTTTTAGAGCAAAGGTACCCAAGCTGGAATGGAGCATAGTTCTGTGGACGTTCATAGCTTGTGTTCCAGACCAAAAAAATGTGATCTACTCTCAGATAGTTTTAGAACTTGATGGACTAGACAAAATTAAATGGGTGACTTGTTCTGCCCAGGTTAGAAGTCTTTTGTAATGTGTATATGAGTTTTGAATATTAGAGAAGGAGAAGTGATGTGCCTTATTTCCTAATTCGTATGACCACAGGGCACTTTCATTCTTGGCATTGTAATTCATAATCTATAATCCAGTATGGGAAATGCTGGAAAAGATTTCAATGGTCCCTTCCAGATCTTGGCACTTGATAGTCTCTGAGTCTAGGGTGAGTGGGCTGATGATAGACAACTTGGAAAACCAGGCACAGAAGTTTGGAGTCAGAGTAGAGGCTGCTGCTTAAGTGGGAGTGGCAGGGGGGTGTGAGATGTAAACAGTGATGATTAGTCCACTTTTCCTTCTGCTCCCTTTTCCTGCCTGGTGTCAGCCCTTCACTGACTGTTAGCAACCCCACACATGAGGTGAACATTGGTGAGTGATCTCCTTAATAGTTCTTTCATTGTGGTAGCAGCCCAGTTCTGATGCTACCAAGCTGCCTTCCAGCCAGAGTGAGTTTTATCCTATCTTGGTTCCTTCTGTTTTCCTGTACTGCTGATTTTTAGCAAGCTGGGAAAGAAGGCTGGATGAGAAAGGAGGTCGACACTGATGTTAAAATAAAGGTTTCAAATTATCTGCCTTTTGCTCCCTTATGTATGATGTGTTCATTCAAGAAAGGTCAGAACCCTTCATCTGCTGTTACACAGCCAGTGAAAGCTATGGAGCTATGTTTTTGTTACATTTTTCACTTTCTATCTTGGGAAGTTTGGGATGGAACTGTGGAGTAAATGGGTCAGTTCCAGCATTTCACTTCAGACAATTTGCATAGCTTTAGGATCTGAGGAGTTCCTAAGTGGTGAGAAAGTCTACAGAAAAAAAAAGCACTGTGAATGTGCTTGGTTATGAATTCAAGTATATTACTATGCTTTCTGAATTTCAGTATTTCACTGAACAAGGCAGAGCATCACTCCAGGAGTATTTATGGGAGATAAGGTCGAAGATGGCGATATGGTGATTCAACATGCCTTGTGTTAGTTGTTGAGATGAACTACTTTAGATCTTTTTTGGAAGTAGGCAGGGTATACATGAATCAGTAATTTAAAAACTGAATCACAAAGTTAGTGATTACCCTTTGATCCTTTTTGAGAGTGTTTTCCTCTAGCTTTCACCATTGAAAAAGGGTTAAAAAAGACAGGGCATTCAACAGGATTCCAGGAGATTCAAGGAGCATTGAGGGTGTTAAAGAGATTCTAACTATACAACAGATCTATATGCTGTCAAAAATAAATGGTGATTATTTAGTTTGAGAGAATGTGAGGATTAGAAATAAGGTCCCCAAGCCAAAACAAATAAGAGTTGAGGGCAGCTGTTAAAGAATAATTTAGGTTCCACTTGCTAAATTTGGAAGCCTTTGGACATAAGGTCAATTGCACTTTTTGATGGAGGGAGTGTGTGTGTGTGTACGCATGCAGAGGGTGGATGGTGGGTTCCTGTTTTTACATTTTATTTTACCCCTATGCTGTAATATACTAATATATTAAGTGTAGCCTAACTTTGTAAAAGTGCCTCATACTGGTTTTTTTTTTTTCCCTCAAGAAACAACACTTTTTTCAGGGTTAGGATTAAACCCAATATTTTGTTGATATAGGAGAAAGACCTTGGTAATGGGATAGCAGCAATTCATTTGAGAAAGTTCTGGAAAAAAATCAGATTAAAAAACTCTCAAATAATTGAAGTTTGGAAGAGCAGGAAGGGAATTAATTTGGTGAAACCCAAGACAGGAGAGGATCAAAACCAATTTAGGGACATTTAGCTGGGTCAGAACAGTTTTTCTTATGTAATGTGTACCTGTTCAATGAATAGATGAATGCAGAATTTTTTTTTTTTCTAGAAGTGGGACATAGAATTTAAGGCTGGTGAGACCCTAAATTTGCATTTCTTCTTCCAGATCTGAACTGTGTTCTTCCTTCATTTCTTCTAACAAGCCTGCAGGGTAGGGGGTATGCAGTCAGTACCTATCTTGTAAGGTCACAAAGAATAGATCCTTTTTATGCTGTTAGTGACTGAGGAGGGGAAGGGTGGATTTCACTTAGTCTGGCTTCCTTTGCTTGCTTAGGAAGAGACTAGGCAAGTACAGGCTTCTTTGTGTCATTCCTTTTCAGTCTCTGATTCCATCTTTTGCAAGGGGACTTGTAGCCTGAAATCATTTGTATTGCTGCTGTCTTTCTAGGTTTTTATTTCACATACTAGTGCATGTGTCAGTCTCATCCTGGGATCCAGTAGACTCCCCACCACCCACTGCCTGCCTACCTCCTTCTCTCCCTCCCTCCCAACCTCCTTCCCCCTTTCCTCTTCTCTTCCTTTACTGAGATAGAGTTATAAAAATTATGAATTTTGAAAGGCAGTGGATTTAGGAAGTTCTGAATGAAATGTAGAAACTTTAAATTACAAACCTTCATTATTTGAACATTGACAGTCTGTTTGAGGGACTCTGAAGGTAGCACCGTGAGGATAAATTGCTTGCCTCAGTTTTCTGGGCTGTTATCAGCTCATCATTCTGATTTCTCATTCATTTGTGAGCTCTGGTTAGAGTTTGCCTGAATAAATGTCACAAATGACCAAGTACATACAAATATTTTGTCGTTTTGGCTTGCCACTATACCATGTAGTGCCATATCTCTAGGGCCTGGAAAACCCAAGTGCGCAGAGATATGGCATTTGGACACAAGTAAAATGGAGTCACAAGAGGAGAAGGGAAAGCCCACAGTTTGTAAGTAAAGGAAAATGGCTAATGCAGGTTGGGATTCATTTTTGACAGAAAGCCTTCAAATTGCAGGTACTGTGTGATTGTTATTAACGGAAGCATTTTGAAATGACCTGGATTAGATACAGAAACACAGCCTGTGAAGACAAAATTCGACTCTTGGTTATATGGGTGAAATGTGATACCTTTAGACTGAATCTGGGACAGGATTTAAGTCAATGCCAGGGTCAAGTTGTGATGATTCCTGAGGGATGTCAGGGATGTTGTTTTCCTTGTCTCCACACCTACCTTCCCGTGTAGCACAACCCACCAACTTCATTTTACATTTCTGCAAAGTTTCTCATGGCAGTGGTATTTTAGAGCTTGAAAAGAGGAATTAAGAGAGTCTAGTATTGCAGTGATTTCTCGATAGTTATAAAGAAGTAGACTTTTTTTTTTTAGTTGTTTGCTAGGGTCTCTGTTCAGTTATGCTTTACTGGCTAAAGGTTGCTGGCTAAAGGTGATTTAGTGAATAGTTTTCCATAGTTAGAAACTAAGTAAGAAAAAAAAAAACCTAAGGAAATAAAGATGTAGATGGAACAGTAGTTGAAGTTTAGAATATCCCTTATTTTCCAGCCACATACTAGAAATTCCAATGTTCCACCCATTCTCTCTGTACATGTTCAGTTGGCAAAAATAGTGAAGGTCCTGGATTGTGCTGTTCTAAGAAATGATCTTATATAGTTCAAGTGAAATTATACTTTCACTGGGGCAAAAGGGGAAACAAGCATTTGGTATTGTGCGTTGCTACATATTACAGAGTTTGCTCCTTTCTCATTTTGTTAGGCTGATCAGTTTGATTATTTGTGAAAAATACAGTTTTGAGATTAATGTGCATAGCTACATCTTCAGGGGGTGTTATCCTAAAGTTAGGACCTCAACTTTTTCAGAGCAGTCTTTTGATCCATTTCAGTTCAGCTGTTGTTGGTTGATGTGCTTTCTAAGCCAGAGCAGCATTAGAGGCACAGTTGTTGTCTTTAGAAATGCTGTAGTTCTACCTCTCATTTTGCAAATGAAAACACAGCCTAGAGGGGTTAATTGTCTTGCTTAAGATCACACTGGGAGTTAGAGGCTCTCACTGTTATCCAGTGAAACTAGGAGACTGCTTTTCCTCAGTACTTGGATTCCTAAGGATTGGGAACATTGGAAGGTAAAAAAAAAAAAAAATAACTGCAATGAGGATGATCAACCATGATGGTAAAGATTCCCATTTTTTCCAAGAAATGTTCTGATTATTACCCAGTATCTTTCCCCCAGTGTACAATTGGCCTTTCTCTGCAGGTCCATTAGTCTTTTTTAACACCCGCCTCCCCTCCATAATGAGGATGTAAAAGAAAAAATAAATATTAGGGTGATGATATGAGGGTTTCTTATCCTTGAATAACCGATGGAAAGATAAAATAATTATTTGAATGTAAGATGATCTTAATGTGGCCCACTTAAAATTTTAAGGTAATTTTTTTGGGTAGAATATTTTCTTCAGCCTGGCAATTCAGAGAGACTCAGAGCAACTTACTAAATTTGGTAGCAGAACATTTGAAACAAGTGAACTTTGGAATATGGTTGAGCTGAAGACTCAACCAAACTTTTCTTCTGAAGAAGAAAGACTCAAAATATTAAATCCACATGATGTGTTGGCTAAGGCATCTTGCCTGTTTATTGCTGAACCAGAAAATTTATAACAACTGTTTGTCATGTGTATATATTTATAGCCATTCATACAATGAAAAGAAGTTTTCATGAGATTGTAATAACATATCAAAATGGGTGTAATTAAAACAGAAGCAGATTGACACCCTGAATTAAATGCAAACCATAAACCAGGATACCTGAGCATTGGTACCTTACATATTTGCTGCAGGGGGCAGTCAGCCAAATATGCAAATAAAAAGACATTGATGAATTTCCCTGGGTGTGTATGTTGTGGTTGCAGAGAACCCAACTATTTTATTAATCTTTTATCAAGCATTGTTTAGATTGCAGCAACAATGGAATGTATTAATTTGGCAGACCAAATAGCTTAGGACCAGAAAGTAGGAAATAATAAGGGGAACACATGATTGATATACTGTCCTATAAATAACACATGCAACTGACAGAGGGGCTGAGTAATCTTTAGATCTGTGCTTAATGTCACTGATGGAGTTGTTAAACCAGGATGTTTGAGTTGAACTTCAGTCAGAGAGGCTGCCTCCCGTTTTTATTTATTTATTTATTTATTTATTTATTTATTTATTTTTGTGGTACGCGGGCCTCTTACTGTTGTGGCCTCTCCCGTTGCGGAGCACAGGCTCTGGACGTGCAGGGTCAGCGGCCATGGCTCATGGGCCCAGCCACTCCGCGGCATGTGGGATCTTCCCGGACCGGGGCACGAACCCGTGTCCCCTGCATCGGCAGGCGGACTCTCAACCACTGCGCCACCAGGGAAGCCCCGCTGCCTCCCATTTAAAATGCAGGTCTCTAGTATACCCTGGACTGATGTGTTGACAGAATTGGTGTAAATCGAATTTTTGTAAATTGGGTGAATGCACCAGGGGAATCTTACTGTGAAAAAATATGATTAAAAAAAGAAAATCAAGTATGGTACTCCTCCTCTCTGCATAGAAGCTTGGATTTTGTTAGAGTGAGTCTCTTTAGATGGGCATTGCTTTTCCTGAGACACTTTTCTGCATGTGTTCCCTGTGCTCCTGGAAGAAAGTGACTGTGAGATTTGCATTTTCTGTACAGGTTTCATACCTCACTTGGTCGGTGCTTCCAGGAATAATTGGTGGTGATTTGAATAAGCCCACATCATTCAGATTTCAGAGGTTGGTTTTCAAGTGCGTGCTAAGGAGGGCTTGCAGCTATGAATATGGAGTATGATTTCCATATCTGTTCCATTGGGAAGTCCAGGCATGTCATAACCACTTCAGAGCCATGATTGTATGGAGACACCCCACCTATAATTTTTCTATATGACAGTTCACTTTTAAAATTGTAAACATGCCAAATGCAGGACTGTATTGTTATTAGGGAAGTCGGTGATGTCTGTTATATCTTGTTAACCAGGGGAGGAAAATGCTTTAATCAAAATATCTAATTATGCCCTCTCAACTGATGAAAGACCTTTTGCTAAATTTTTGGAATTGGCCTTAATGGAAGAAGCTGGCCTCTACAGGAACTGTGCAGTAAATTTACTCTTTTTATTTGAAAAATACTTATCGCTAACCGTGGTGACATAAGGGTATTTTAATTTTATCAAATTGCTCTTGTGCTGTGTGTTGAAAATAGATATTTTCAGAAGTTGTCTAAGCCAGCATGAAGTTTTTGTTTTTGTCCTCCCTCTCAGCCTCATAGCATGTGAGGCCCCAGAGGCAGTTTGTACTTACAGATGTGAGCCTAGGAAGATACTTGGTAGCTAACAGCCACCTGGAGAGGGAGCAAATGATAATTACAGGTGAGAAGCTGGGGGATAATTCAGCCTTTGTGCTGGGAGGTGTGATTTCATACCTGAGTGTTAAAACCTTCCCTGTTAGACAGTTGTGTTGTTTTAAAATTAGTTTTATTAGTCTAATATAGAAGTGGCCCAGATTGTTCCAGGTCATCTTCAGTTGAAGGAATATAACTGTTTTTAAGCACTGAATATATAGTGTGATTCCAGAAATATTTCCTGTGTTTAAAAGTAGTTTCATGTAATACCTGAAAGTACCAAAAACTGTGTTTAATTCAGCATATCTACAACACTTCTCGCTTCCTTGATCACTTTATAAAAATTGTTAAATTTTTTGGCAATGTATTTTGGGTCATGCATACTTTAAACTTGTCTAGTAAAGCCATCCTTTATCTGTATTTCAACCCAGAACTAATTTTATCTGCAGCAATTCTGTTTCCAGAATCACAGATAACAACAATGGTAATAGTAGTAGTAGTAGTAGTAATAATAATAATGAACTTACTGATAATGCTGACCTCAGAGCAATGCTTTATTTCTTAAGTTTCAGAGTATTTCGTCTTTTGGAAATGATTTTCCCATGGATTGAGATCTTGGGGAAAGCCTAAGGGAGTTTTTGAAGTGTTGACCGTGATGCAGTGTACTCCGTGTTTTATTAGGGATCTGGTGGGAAGTTCAAGTGCTGTTAATTTTTTCTTGGTCTGTTATATGCTCTGTCATGGCTTGTTGTGTGTAACTTGGGATATGACTGGAACCTTGGAAAAGAGAGAGCCAGAGTTATCTTCCTATATTTCTAATGTATTGTTTCATTTCCCTCTATTCTCTAACTTTAGCCTCTGTAGGGAGCTACATATTTCCTTCTTGAGGCATTTGAGGCTCTCAGAATTGTTGCTTCCTTTACTCAGTAATCCATGCGTAGTAGGTACTCAGTCAGTGCTTATTTAGGGTTGATCTATTTCCACAAAAATTCTATGAAAAGAAACTTTAGGAAAGGGAGCTACTACTTACTTAGTAGTTACTCTGTGCCAGGCATTGTGCTTGGAATTTTGCATTCATCGTCTCATTAGAGCTCCGCTGTGGAAAAAATGAATGATATCCCGTTTTATAGTCGAAGACACTGAGGCTCAGAGAAGTTAAGTCAACTTGCAGAAGGTCAGTATGAGAGGCAGGAAATGCGGCGGTTTCTGCCTGACCTGAAAGCTTGAGCTCCTCATCCCTTTCCGCTCTTCTTTTAATACAGATTCATTTTGTGACAGAGTCCCAAATGGGTCTCTGGTAGGCTACGTTTGTTTGTTCCTTGTTGCTGCTGAAAATTGTCTTGGTTACAAGGGATTTTCTAGGTATAATAATAAGATTTAGGGAGGGGAGAGTACTTCACCATCTTTTGGGAAGTTCTTTATTTTGTTTTTAAAAGCTGGAGTTTACTACCATAGGTGGCTGCCACTCATACAGTACATCTGTAGCATGTTTGTTGTTGGTTTGATTTTTTTTTTTCTCTCTTTTTCTTTCTCTCTGTCCCTTTCACTGTTTTTCCCTGTATTAAAATCTGACCTTTTTCCTGGTCACACAGATCGGGTAGATTTTAAGCCTTTGTCAAAGGCAAGTGCTCAGGCTGGTAATATTGAGGGTAACTGTGTACTGAATCCTTTCACATACTTAATGTTGCTGATTTCTTACAACAGCCCCTAGAACAGAAGTGTAGAATTGGAGAAGGGACTGACACCCTCTCAAAAGGGCATTGTGGGTATAAGCTTATTTTCTACTATAAATTCCACAGTATTTTGCTTGATTTTAAACTATTCTAAGAAGTAGCACTTCTCTTGGCAATCTATTCCACAATAAAACAGACCGTACTGGTTCGTTTTTGTTTTTGTTTTTTAACTAATAGGTACTGCATTCTTTCTGGTGAAAGAATGTACTAAGATATCTTTATCTTGAAGGTACCAGTGACAAATAGTACATTATTTCCTATGTCATTGTTTCATTATTCTAAGCACATTTGCAAATTGTTCTCCCCCATACCCCACTCCACCCTGTAGAGGTTTGTTTATGCTACAAAAGAGTATGTGGTCTCTTCTCTCAAAAGAGAATGTGACTGTTAGATTTGCTTCTTATGGAAATCCCAACTGTGATTAGAGTACCGTACATTCTTTTTTTTTTAAATATAAATTTGTTTATTTATTTATTGACTGCGTTGGGTCTTTGTTGCTGTGCGCGGGTTTTTTCTAGTTGCAGCGAGCAGGGGCTACTCTTCCTTGTGATGTGCAGGCTTCTCATTGCGGTGGCTTTTCTCTTGTTGTGGAGCATGGGCTCTAGGTGCGTGGGTTTCAGTATTTGTGGCACGTGGGCTTCAGTAGTTGTGGCGCACGGGCTTAGTTGCTCCACGGCAGGTGGGATCTTCCCAGACCAGGGCTCGCACCTGTGTCCCCTGCATTGGCAGGAGGATTCTTAACCACTGCGCCACCAGGGAAGTCCCAAGTACCGTACATTCTTGAGAAGCCCCCTCTTCATCTCCTCTGGGCCAAATTGGGCCTCCACACAGTTCATCTTCTAAGACTTGAGGATTCAGACCTGGCTGATGACCGTCCCTTAAGGAGTGGTATAACACACACACACACACACGTGCAGTACCCTCCCTGGGTCTGACATTTCGAAAGATTTCTGGGTGAAAATATGAAGATAGTCAAAGTAAACACTTCTGTGAAAAGTCTCTTTTTGGAGAGAGGAGGCAGTTTCTTCTCAGAACCATTATGCTCTGAGACCTGCAGTCTTGCCTCTCTCTCTCCAACTAGAGTTGAGCACGGTTATCCTTTTGCACATCCAAAATGGAAATACAGCAGATTTCAGTTTTTAGTAGTTTATGATTGTAGGGGAGACCCAAGTCAAAGCATGTCCTTTGAAATTTAACTATAACTATAGAACTCTAGTGTCGTAGGCACCATACCTTTAAGTTCAGAGTTTTAAAAGCAATCCCTTATACCTGAATTTTATATATTTGTACAGTATGAGTTCTGTATCACTCTCGGGCCTGTCCCAGATTGTGAACACTAGGTAGGATCTGTGTATTTTAAACTTTTCCTTGTGTTGTTCCTTGCCTCTCGGGTGGTTTATAATACCCCTGTTGTGATGTTTTCTATTAGGTTGGGTACAGATGGGTGTCAATTTCACTTCAGGGCAGTGGGTGCCCTCTGTTTACTGTTTTCAGATGAACATTACCTTAGCATTGTGTTGTAGATTTCTACATTAGCTGCCCATATTTCATCTGTACTCTTTTTTTTTTTAAGGAACTCCTTTATTTATTTATTCATTCATTCGTTTGTTATTTATTTATTTATTTATGGCTGTGTTGGGTCTTCCTTTCTGTGCGAGGGCTTTCTCTAGTTGCGGCGA
>NC_041227.1:71252237-71266853 GCF_002837175.3 Physeter macrocephalus | reverse complement strand
TGCGCGGGCCTCTCACTATCGCAGCCTCTCTTGTTGCGGAGCACAGGCTCCAGACGTGCAGGCTCAGTAGTTGTGGCTCACGGGCCTAGTTGCTCCACGTCATGTGGGATCCTCCCAGACCAGGGCTCGAACCCGTGTCCCCTGCATTGGCAGGCAGATTCTCAACCACTGCGCCACCAGGGAAGCCCCATCTGTACTCTTATTTCATTTAGTATGGTGTCCCTGGGATTAAGGACAGAGAAATATGTATGCTCAGGCTGATTTGGAAATTACATTGTTGAAATAAAGCCCATATGGCCATTGTAAAATGGTTAGTACTGCATATAATTGCCTTCCCAGTGATGTGCTTTGTCATTACTTCCATCTTCCAAGAAGCACTCCTGTAGCATGCTGACAGCAATGGCGTCATTAGAAAACATATGGACATGCAAAGGCATTAAATTGTCTTTAGTTTAAGGATTAGATTACAGTGTTAGAGGATGGGTCACCATGCTTTCAGTCGATAACTCTTGCTTAGTTCAGCACTGCTAGGCTGGATGATAGAAATTTGCAAAGGTCCTATTTACTTGTTAACTGAGTATATTTCATATCTTTCCTGCAATTTTGAGGAAGTCTTTGAGCTGTGCATAAGATCTTATCACAATATTGTAGTCAGCTGGCTTTTCTGGGGTTTTGCTCACAACTGTTCATGCCTTGTGCAGAGTTCTTTTCTAGGACATGATACTCCCTCAACCTGTGTTTTCCAGAATGTAAGTCCAAATCTGGCTAAGGCAGGAGGTCATTTAGATGTAAAAAGAGACTAAGTAGTGGAGTCAGGAAGTCACCAGGTGGCTGCCATGTGGCCCAAATTTATATCCTCCATTGTATAACATCTGTTTCCACGTGGATCCACCACCCTTCTTCCTCACCCCCTTAGAAGCAGTGTGATTTTTGCAGCCTAGAGGCTTAGCAGTAGGTCCTAGAGGCTCAGAGACGATGTAACAGGGCATGGAAAGAGATCCCAACCTGCCCCCTGCCCCCCATAGTAGGACATGCCTACTATTTGGTTGTAGATATTTCAGGGATACAGCAGTTCTGGAACATGGTATGGTTTGAATTTTTAGGGTACTTTATGCAGCTGCCAGTGAATAATAAATGAAGTCACAGAATGGAAAGTCATTTATCAAATTTAATGTTTCTCTTTGGAGTCTCACAGAAATAACATGGACTTGGAGACTTTTGAGTAGTAAGTGACTTTGGAGATCATTTGGGCAGTGGTTTTTGGGGTACCTCAGGGGACACTGAGTCAGTGGAGGGGAGGCCCTGACCTCATTCAACCAGAGCTCCACCTTTACCTGTTTTATATATTATGTATTAAGAGTAAGATTCTCTTTGGGAAGAAAAAGGTATCTGAATTTGTCTGTTTTTTCATTCAAGAAATATTTTATCAATAGCTTCTGTGAGCCAGGCAGGCACCGTTGTAGGCACAGGGGATGCTGTAGTGAATAAGAGAAATAGATATCTGCTCTAACGGGGTTTATATTCTAGCAGGGGTGGATGACATGCTGTAAATCATAAACAGATACATAATGTGTTGAGTAGTAACAGGGTTTTTAAAAGCAGGTTAAAGATATGATAGTGAGAATCTGGTATGTGTGTGCAGATGTGCAATTTTATAGAGGTGGTTTTAGATGAGGCCTCTTCGAGGAGGTGATATTTGAGCAGAAACCTGAAGGAAGGGAGGGAGCAAGCAATGTGGATAGCCAGGGGCAGAGCATTCAACCAGAGCAAAGAGCAAGGGTGAAGGCTTGGAGGAAGGAGTGCTTGGTGTGTGAGTAACTGTAGGAGGTGATGGTGGCTAGAATAGAGTGAATGAGGAGGAGAGGGGCCGAGATGGGGGAGGCGCCTGTAGGAACTTTGGCTTTTAAACCCAAGTGACTTGAGAAGTTTAAAAACAGTGAGAACGACTGTCTAAAGCCCTCATTTCCCAACTGATAAAGTCTTTGAACTTCCCCAAGATCACTTAGCTGGTATTAAAACAAGACCCGATCTAAAACTCACATGTTATATTCCTTTACAGGAGCCTCCCATTGTACCTCACCATCACCACTCCAGGCCTTAGGAGCTATGGGGCATCTTTTTTTGGAGACCAGAGTATTTGTGTCTCCTCTCCTGTTTAAATGGATATGGTTCTCCCAAAAGACATGCTTCAGGAATATACAGAATTCCAATGCTTAATCACCACAAATTGGAAACTAGCTCTGTTCTTCAGTGCCAGAAGTCACCACCATTTGGGTGATTATTTTAATAACAGCAACAACAGTGATAATGATGGCTAACATTTATCGAGGGCTAACTGCATGTGATCGTCATTTTACCCAGAGCATTCTCACATTTAACCCTCACAACAGCCCTGTGAAGTAGGTAACATTATTATCCTCACTTTAGAGATGACGAAACTGAGGTTCGGAGAAGTTAAATAACTTCCCCAGATCGTAGAGCCAGAATTTGAGCCCAGACTGTGTGATTTTAGAGCCTGCACTGCCTCTTTCATGAGAAGGAGGGTGGGTGGCTTGTCACTGGATAAACATTCACTGGAATATGCTCTCCCCACCCCATTTTAAAAAGGTGGTTTTAGAGCTGAGCCCTAGGAGTAATACTGTCTTGTTGCAACCCGCTTTGGTGTTTGATTATATAAAGGATTTCACAGCCAGTCTGGCTTAGTCCTGGCAACTCTGCTGATTTTAGGTGGATTGTTGGTTAAGCAGGTAACCTTTTGGTCTTTCTGAACTGAATTTGACTGGGACGTTTTTCAAGACCTGTACTGTGAAGTATGTTACAGAATTCAGACCAGTGTTTTCAAGTCAGCAGACCCAATTGAATTGGTCTTGATTTTTTTTCTCCCCAGTGGAGTAGAAGCCCCAGACACTATCAGTTCCAGTACTCCCTAGAATGTACTTTTTAGTACTTGTGCTTTTTGAGGAGCTTTTTATGGTGAGCTTGCTTTAAAATATATTTGTGTAAAAAATGCATGTATTTGTATGTATAGGACTATGAAATATTTCATAACTATGGAATAGTATAAAGCATAACATGACCAACACCCATGGACCCACCACCAGCTTTAACAGAGCTTAGCACTTTCTTAAAATTGGGCTAATTTTAGTGTGTATTGTCTGAGGAGTCAACTGTAAGCCTTAGAGCAGGGGATTCTCAAATCTAGCTGCACATTAGAATCCCCTGGGGAATTAAAAAAAAAGTCCCCACACCCATGGGAGTGTGGAGGGAGCCCCCACCCCATCATCAGAACTTTTAAAAGTTCCCCAGGGGATTGTGTTGTGCAGTCAGGGTAGAGACCTTCTGTTTGAAGGAGGGTGTGTCAGTTTTTCTTCACTGGGTTTTCTCAGATGCCCAGTACCAAGCCATGTGTTTAATGAACTGTACTCCTAGCCTTTTTTTTTTTTTTTTCATTTTCTCTGTTGAACTTTTTAATGTGGTCTGCTTTTCAAGATTTTGAAGGGTAATGTCCTGGGATGCTCCTCTCCTGATGCTGTCTTCCTGCCATCCATAACTGAGAAAAGCTGGGGATACATTTACATATTTATTGCAAAGCCTTTTAGAGACTAGGAAGGAGGCATTAGAAAGGGGACTGAGAAATTCAAAGGTGCTTCTGTTGGAAGTTTTTGGGATTAGCTGAAAGTTGTTATAAAATTAACATAGAAGCATTGGGGACAGCTGATTTCATGTGGAAAACCATGCATCTTTACAGGAAGGCTCTGAGCTCTTGGGTGGCAGTTGAGGGGTTTTTTGGCTCGAGGCACAGCTTTATCAGTAAGATGTGGGGTAAGATGTACCCATAAGATGTGTGTGAACACCAGAGTGGCCAGTTCTCTGTGGATACATCTGAGACAGTGACACCTTTCAGAAGTACTGTCAATCTTGATTATTTGGGGCCTGATTTTCTCCTGTGGGTCTTAGCTCCTTGGGGTACCCACACCCCTTCTGCCCACTTATCCATTTAATAAACGGTTACAGAGTTTCTTCTTTATGCCAGGCACTGTTCTAGGCACTGGGGGGGGGACGTGTAAACAGAACCCCTAGCTTCAAGGCATGACATTCTGGGTGTTACATTCTGGTGTCATATTGTTGTTTGGTGTGTCTAACAGAGAAAAAGGTGTGGTGGGGCTGTAATCCTCCCCTAGAAAAGCACGCCATTAGGCAAAACGTTTTTGCCTCATTTTGCTTAAATTAAGTTTTTTGGTTCTGAGGATTTTGATTATAGATGCTTTCGTGAATGTATTTCTTCAAGGGAGGTTAAGCATTGGGGCATTAAAGTTTGCAGGGACGGAATCAGTTGGATTTTATCTTACTAGTTACCAGCTTAACATGATGGGGACGAAATAGATGTACAGCTTAAGGTTCAAGCTTAGAGAAGATGCTGGGGAAATAATGATACTCGGTTCTCTTTCTACTTCAAGTAGAATCCCCCAATCCACCTGCATGCTCATAAATTGGAGGGAAAGGAAAGCAGAAATGGAAAGTTTATTTCTAGGGCTCTATACTGGGCCAGGCTATCAGGTTACTTTCACTGGGAAGACGTAATCAGAAGTGAAGTTTAAATCTGTCACGGTTTTCACAGCAGTCAGGGAATTGGGCCCTGATGAAGACCACCGGATCCCCACATGGAGGCAATGCGTGAGAGATTGTTTGGACTCCGTTAATAAAATAGATCGTGAGAAGAAAGTGTCAAGTTTGAGTGAAAAATGCACTGAAAAAGAAATCTTACAGCTTTTGGGTTATGTGGAGGCAGAAAACAGTGGTTGATATGATTTCCCTGCTGGATCATCATCTTCATCAGATATAGTTGTTGAGTAAAGAGGGAAAAACTAAATTCCATCATATAAAGAAGTCTTTATATCTGTGAGCTCTTTTAAAGAGAATCATCTAGAAATAATAGAAAAGCAAGTATATGTTGTTTTTATCAGCTTTTGGATTGCCAAAGTAGACTTTGACTTCAGTGTGTGGAGCGGGTGGGTGGGAAATGAGATTTTTTTTGTTGCTGCTGTTCAGAGGATGAAACACTTTCTCTTTCTAGCTTAGGCTTTGCTGGTGGGTTTAGACATCTGTGGGTCCTCGGGGACTCTTGTGTGCAGGTGAATAGAGATTCCAGTACTTGGGTACCTGCCCAAATCGACAGGTTTGGGAATAAGGGCAGGGACTTCTGAGGGTTCATGGAAGTGAACCAGAGTTTTGCACCAAAACTCATGTAGAGATACAAGATGTTTTGTTTCTCCTTTGATTAGAAAGGACATGAAGGTTCTTAATAGTTTTTCAACTTTAACTCCACCATTAGCTCAGTATTGATGTATTCGATAGTTACAATGAGAACTAGCATTTAATGAGTGCTTGCTATGTGTCAGGTGTTCTCATTTCTTAATTCGTGTAATCCTCACACAGTGGTCCCTTGAGGTGGGTGCTGCTGTGATCTCTATTTTGTAGGAGAGGAAACAGCTACAGAGTTTACACCTAAGATCACATAACACGTAAGTGGTCAGCCTCATACATTCTGGCCTCAGAGCCTGACTTGAACCATTGCGCCATAGAACTTAAATCAGTGCTTCTTAAGAGTTTGATTCTGATCTTGTTTTAATGGGGCTTTCGACCCTTCCTTAATCCCTCCTTACTTCTGTACATGTTTTCAGAGGTGATAATATACTCCTTAGGCTGTCACCTTATTACAGATGAGAAAACAGATCTAGAAAATTATGTTTTGTAATCACTCAGTAGAACCTACTGAGTTAGTGGTAGGACAGCGATGTGGAACCCAAGTTTCCTAATCTATAGGTCACTGCTTTTCCCACTGCACTGTATTGGTTCCATTAACATTTTTTTAAACTGAACTAAATAAAAATTTATAAATTTAATTTGTGTCATTCCTGTGGAAGAACTAAATTAAAATAGCTAAGGACTGTGTGATTTTACCCTAGGGAGGAGGGTGGTAGGCATTTTAGAAACTAAAGTTTGCCTGTGGGGTTATCTGACCTACTCCTGGGGACATCTTTCTAGTCTTTGGTAGGTTTACTTAAAAGTGGAAAGTATTTAGAGTATAAGAGCCATCCTCAGACTTGGGTTTTGCATGATTTGAAGATTCCTGGAAGGGCAAGTGTTTTTTGTTTGTTTGTTTTTTTTTTTTTTTAGGTTTCAATTGGTTTTGTGTTCCACTGGAGGTTAAAGTTAAAAAGACATGAATGCGGGGTGGGGGGGGCGGATAAAAAGGGCTTAAATGCAAGCCTTCCTTAGCTACATTTCCCTGTCTGGCAAGTAGGACTTTAAAAGAGGGTGGAAAGAACCACCTTGATGCTTGGTGTTTGGCTTTTTGTTTTTGTTTGTTTTTTCTTTTGGTCCTGTGATTCCTTTTGTTGTAACCTCTTTCCTTGGCTAATGCTTTGTTTAAAAACAAGTGCTCTGGTATTCTAAAACAAATTATCCAGCAGGCTCCCTGATTGTGCTCTCAGATAAAAGATCCCAGGGTAGTGCTCTTTCTGTCTTTGAATTGCCGTTGCCTATGCATACCCAAAAGCAAAATTCAGTTTACTGCAGAGCTTCCAACCCAGATTAATGTGGTTATCTAAAAGCAGAGAATATAAATTTGAAAGGGGAAATGTGGATTGTGCTTAACCCTTCAAAGGCCTCTAATGGGAACCTGCTGTAATGGGTAGTAGAGTTTTGTCTGGGGTGAGAGACTGCAGGCTCCAGTTTTTCTTTGAGTTTTTTGCTGAATGACTTTGGTTGTGTCATTAACGTCTGGAAATCTTAAACTCTCAACGACACATTAATGACAGAAAAGGGGGCAGGTTCCCAGACTGTGCTGTGGAAAAAGCACATGTTCAGATTTTGCCAATGACCCTGAATCCCATGTGGCCACAGACTAGTAATTTGATTTCACAGTTTCTATTCTTAAATTTGCAGGATGAGGTTCCTAGTAGGAGTAATTTAGTGATGATAACGTATCAGCTTTCTTTTAGGGGAAATATTGTAATTGTGAGAAAAATATTCATGAAAGCCTTTGCCAAGTATTTTTTGTATTTGGTAAGATCACCCTTTCAGTTATCAAAGCTTCTGAAAAACTTTTCCAAATAATTACACTTGGTCACCCATGTTGGTTTAGAGAATCCAGATTGGATGGTTTCAGATGGTTGCAACTCACAAATTATTGCCTTGTGTGGTGGTTTCCAAACCCAGTTGCACATCTGTACCCCCAGGGGAGCTTGTTAAACATACATATTCCTGGGCCCTATCCCTGAGTTCCTAAAAGGTAATCCCTGCTCTGTAGCTCTGGTACATTTGTATTTTCACAGGCTTCCCAGGAGTTCCTTTACAACAAACTCTAGTACAGAAATTTTGGAATCACTGTTATAGAAAATATTCTTGAGTCATTTCTTCGGGTGGCAGTAATGGTGGTGGTTTAAAATAATTTCTACCCTTTCTGAAAATAAAACATTCATGCATGTTTGGTTTTAAAACTGTACGTATTGTAATAGATAGCTAGTGGGAAGCAGCCGCATAGCACAGGGAGATCAGCTCTGTGCTTTGTGACCACCTAGCGGGGTGGGATAGGGAGGGTGTGAGGATGGGAGGGAGACACAAGAGGGAGGAGATATGGGGATATATGTATATATACAGCTGATGCACTTTGTTATAAAGCAGAAACTAACACACCATTGAAAAGCAATTATACTCCAATAAAGATGTTTAAAAACAAACAAAACAAAACAAAAAAAACTGTACATATTGTGAAATAGAACACATCCTGAAATAAGTGTAGTTTACAGCTCGGTGCATTCTCACAAAGTGAATACTCAAGTAACCAGGACCCAGGTAAAGAAATAGAACATTGCACAAAATATCTGAATTTTATTACATCTTCCTCTTCCACCCCTTCTCCTCAAATCCCAAGAAACTAGGACTGTAAGTAGGTTGATAAAACTACAATAAGGTACAAGTGTAAAAACTATTCTGCCTTTCTGTACTAAATGGCTCTTAATCATTATTGTTTCTGTAAGCGTCTGGTGATGTTAAATTAAGTTTGTATTGGGCTTCCCTGGTGGCGCAGTGGTTGAGAGTCTGCCTGCCGATGCAGGGGACACGGGTTCATGCCCCGGTCCGGGAAGATCCAACGTGCCGGGCTGGGTCCGTGAGCCATGGCCCCTGAGCCTGCGTGTCCAGAGCCTGTGCTCCACAACGGGAGAGGCTACAACAGTGAGAGGCCCAAGTTTGTATTGTTTATCTGTGTTTTGATTCAGCCTTAAATCAGTTCCTGACAATGCCTATGTGTTAATGCTCACAGCATACATCAAGATTAAGCCCAAAGATGTATCTTTTCTGAAATTTAATTCACTGAAAATATTCTCATGATAGTTTTGAAAAATGTGTAAGGACAGATTACCAGCCCTGGCAGTTATGACTTTGGTAAACAAATGAGTCTTGTCATTACTGCCAGGGTAGCCTAGTAAATCTGTCTCAGTAGCCAAAATGTCTTTATCTTGGTACATGAGGAAAAGTAGCTTCCTGGTTAACAAAAATAAAACAAGTTCTGCCCTCCTCTCTATCCACCCCAGAATAATCTCTCCTCTGATCAATTCCATTCAAAGCATTTAAAGCCAAAGGTAATGAAGTTTCCCTGAGGGTTTTTCTTTTTTTTTTTCTTTCTTCTGTTTCCCTTTTATTTTGACACTTGAAGAATCATTAGATTCTTAGTGGGAGGAATCCTAGCTGTATTAAACAGCAGGCTTGCTTGTTTTCTTTGGAAGGAGATGCTATGGTAAAGGGACTGGAGCAAGCCCAGCACCAGAGCTGTGCTAGGGTGAAGGAAAAGATCTGTGGCGGCTGCACATCTGTACTTCCCTGGCAGGCAAGGTAGGCACGTGGGCTCTGTGCACACACAACTGCCCCCTTCCCTGTTCCTGCCCCCCCTCCCCCATCTTGGTTATCTCCAGTATCAACTGAGCAGGTGACAGGACTCCAATCACCCTGCTCTGGACAGCTTTTCATCTTTTCAAAAGTACACCAGGGCAGGGGTCCCCAACCCCCGGACCGCTACTGGTCCGCGGCCTGTTAGGAGCCGGGCGGCAACAGCTGGAGGTGAGCGGCGAGCTATGGAGCGAAGCTTCATCTGCAGCTCCCCATGGTTCACATTTCCGCCTGAAGCATCGCTGGCATTACCACCCTAACCATCCCCCCGCCCCGTCCATGGAAAAATCGTCTTCCACAAAACCGGTCCCTGGTGCCAAAAAGGTTGGGGACCACTGCCCCAGAGGCTTGTTTTGTTACAGTACGCTGATTAAATAAATATTCCTGTGTGCATAAAGGAACTGAAATCTGTTACGGCACTCTGCAATTATCTGTCCATTAGTAGCAAAGGAACTATTGCCCGTTTTTCTACTCTCCCCCCTCCTTTTTATTCTCTCCACCACCAAGATTCTGAGAGGTGCAAGTAACATAAATTAATCTGAGCTCTGCTTTCAGGGCGTGTGAAGTAGGAGGGTAGTGTCGTCGCTTTGGTGCGGCATGCTGTTGGGGCAGTGCCCAAGGTGTGTGGATGGTAGAAGAGCTTGACTGATTTAGAGTAGAAGACACCTTCTTGCTTTGGGGTTGTTGGACCTTTGTCTCTCTCCTTCAACTCTTAGCAGAAGTGGATTTAGGAAGGTCTTTCAAATTAGCTTGCCTCTGTTAGAGGAAAGGGTGCTTCTGGCATTGAAGTGGTTCTATGTGTCTGGTGTCAGACGTGGAAGCCACAGAGCCTCTGTGAGACTTGGTCCCACTGTGTTTATTTATTTACAGGTTCCCTTCAAAAGGCAGTGGCCGGAGGGACCCTCACCATTAGGGCAGGTAGCCATAGTGGACAGTGGAGTGACAGGAATTCTAGCCTTGGTGGTGCTGGTGGGTTTCCTTTCTTTTTTTTGGATGGGGGTGTAGTTGGTTAGCATGAATGCATGTAGATTAAAAAAAATGACTGATTTCGAAAGTGCTATTTGTAACCCCTTATGTGTAAGCTGTCAAGCACCTCCATAATAAGGAATGATTTGTGTGCTAAGTGTGAAATGATGAATACTTTCCTGTTCACACAGGGCATTAAAAAAAAGCGTCTGGGACAGGGAGGGAGGAGGGAAGGAGGAGAAAGACTGAGGATGGAACATAGGAAATTAAGCTTGCGGAGAAAACACTGCATATTATTTTGGTGTGAAGGAAGTGTCATGCAGAGAGAGTGTGACCAAAGGGAGGTGTTGAAATGTTAGCAACTCCTAACATCTACCGCTAAGAGGGGGACCCCTTTGACGGAAATGAGATGGGTGCCCTTGTGTAGATGTGACTTCAAAAAATGTGAGGAGCCTTGTATCTGTAAGCAGGGAAAACTGTTGGAGTGAGTAAAGTGAAATCTTAGTGCGTCTCTTCCAACTGACTGTGGGTAATTAGTTGGAAATGACATTAACCTGAGCTTAATTGTAATTTTGCATAGTAACAACATACCAGCTGTTCACTGTATTCTTTCCTGGTGGTGCGATTTAATTATTTTTTGCTATCTTTTAAGCTCTAATTTTCTGTTGTGTTTTCATTTAACCCCTCCTTGCTGCCATGT
Organism: Physeter macrocephalus; assembly: GCF_002837175.3. Lineage (NCBI taxonomy): Eukaryota > Metazoa > Chordata > Mammalia > Artiodactyla > Physeteridae > Physeter > Physeter macrocephalus. Next base: position 71,256,238 of record NC_041227.1, on the reverse strand, counting down.
CCGCAACCCCCGCAGTTTAGCGGTAGTGTCATTTCTGCTGCTTTGGTGCCCGCTCCGTGCTGAGGGCTTGGGATGATCTTGGTTTTGCTAATCAGTTGGCTTTTTAAAAGGACACGTTGGAAAGTTACCGAGATGAAACATGGGTGATTGCAAACCTTGTTGTGTTTTGGGCTCCTCCAAAAGATTTTAGCTCATGATTTAAATAATATGGATAATTCCAGGCCTATCCAAGGTGCTCAAAATATCAAGTGAACAAGCCGAAAGAGAAGTTAATTACTGAACAGTGATTGCTCTGATATAACCAATTATTGGGTCATTAAATGTTTATTACCTTTTATATGTTCCTTTCCCCCATAAGGGCAGTTTCTTTTTTGAGTCATTAAAATAGAAATGGGATTAAAAAAAAATTCTGCTTAAAAAATTTCCACAAGACTGAAGTATTAAAAAGGTCTTGTGTGATCTGACAGCTGAATAGCCTGTTTTTCTTTGGTCTGCTGAATTAGTAATTAATGAAATGTATTGCCTGAGCAGAGAGAATAAGATTAGTTTTGCTTAGAAAGAAAACAAAAGCAAAACATTAACACTTAAATGCAGGTTAATATTAAAGTGCAATATAAGACATATAAAAAGATGCCGTGTCCCCACATGTGCGTAACCTCCATTATCAACATCCCCCACTGAAGTGGCATATTCATTATAACTGGTGAACCTACCCTGACACAGTATTGTCACTCAAAGTACACAGTTTACTTTACGGTTGAATTTTGGTGTTGAACATTCTATGGGTTTGGACAAATGTATAATGACAGGTTTCAATCAGTATAGTATCACACAGAGTACTTTCACTGCCCTAAAAATGCTCTGTGCCCCACCTCTTCAACCCTCCCTCCCTCCTAACCCCTGGCAACCACTGATCTTTTTAACTTTCTCCATAGTTTTGCCTTTTCCAGAATGTCATATAGTTGGAATCATGCAGCATGTAGCCTTTTCAGGCTGGCTTCTTTCACTTAGCAACATGCATTTAAGATTCCTCCATGTCTTTTAAGGCTTAATAGCTCATTTCTGTGTGATACAGAACTCCTTAATCATAACCGTTAGGGGCAAACAGGAAAAAATTACCAATTGTACAAAACCCCGAGGAATAAATTAAGAAATATTAAGCTCAAAAAAAAAAAGTATAAAAAGAGTGGAACTCCTTGAATGATAAGATTGTCAATGGTAACACTCATTTAATTAATTCATTCATCACTTTCTTGAGCACCAACATTATGTTTAGCAGGACTGGGGTTATATAAATACAGAGGGGGCAAGGGGCCCTGTCCTCATAGAGCCTCTGGGTTAGCAGAGCAGTTAAACCAAATGCTTTAGTAACCATTATTGAAATGTCAAAGCAGTAGTGTTAATAGGCAGAGGTACATTTCTGTGGGGCAGGGGTGGCAGTTATGAAGAGAGAATTTACTTTTGGAGGCCGTGGTATCTTGTTGATTGAGAGCAAGGGGAGGGTGGTTATGAAGAGAATTCTTGCTCTTGCAGGTCGTGGTGTCCTGTGAATTAACAGCAGGTTCTTTGGAGCCCCATCACTTGGGTTCACATTCCGGTTTTGCCATTTACCAGCTCCGTGTTCTTTTACTTCAGTTTCCTCATCTGTAAAATGGGAAAATGGTAACGCAGGGTTGTTGTGAGGATTAAACAAGTTAAGTGCTTGTGACAGTGTCTCACATGTATTGAGCTTCTTAGGTGGTAGTGTCATTTTTGTGGGATAATGCAACAGAGAATTCTTTCTTAGGGGAAATGGTAATTTAATTGGCTGCTGAGGAACAGAAAGATGTTTCAGGCATTTCTTGTATTGTCATGTGTAACCACATACTTAATTTACAATGCCTAGAGTAATGTGTGCTTATGTAGCACCATTGTCAAAAGATTACAAAGGGCATTTACAACCGTTTATTCTCAGAACAGCCCTCTGAAGCAAGAAGACTGTTTATGCACATTCGGCTGAGGTGTGAAAGGCTGCAGAGAGCATGGCACTGCCAGCGACTGTTCTTTAATTGAGGTGTGCATGGAGCCTGGCTTTATTGTGGGTAAATTAGGCCCGTGGAAAGAGGGAACTTTTAAAACTTTTTTGTTTAAAAAATTGTTTTGGGGGGACAAGTATGTTGTGATAAATAAATTACAAAGATGTTTTCTGTAGTCTTTAAGCAATAGTGAAACTTTGTTTATTCCTAAAAGTACCAGATCGCGGACAGTTGAATTTAGAGGAAGTTTATAATAGTGATGATCTTAATGAGTATTTGTTGAGCACTTACTGTGTTCCAGGCACTGTTGATCATCATAACTTTGAGGTTGTCACTGTTATTATCCTCATTTTACAGATGAGGAAGCCGAGGCTCTAAGATGCTCAGTAATCTCCCTGAAGTCATGTAGCAGTGTGGATCTAGGGCCTAAGCTCTTATTCAGATTTGCTTTAAGCTGTATAAAGCATTTCATTTTGTTTTGTACTTTTTACAACAGCCCTTTGAGAAAGGTCTGTTATCTCCATATTATAAGGAGAGAGAGAAGTAGTCTATGAGAAGCTAATGGGGCATCATGGTGAATTTAGTTTGGAATGAAAAATTGGAGGTGGCTATTTTATGCTCTTGCATTATTCCAAGCAAGGCACTTTACTTCTGGGCCTTGGGATCTATAAAATGAGAAGATGACATTCTGTCCCATGGACTCACACAATGTTATAATTTGGGGGGAAATTTGAATCTGTACAACTCTGAGTCTATGCAGTTCTTGTGTAGTTTGGACTCAGACTTATATGTGAGTCTTGGGCCCACCACTTACAGATGTGTCGATTTACCTAATTTGTCTGAACGTGTGTCTTATTATTTGTAACATGGCACTCTAGTTCTGCCTCTGCTCAGGTAATATAATAATATTGTAAGGTAATAATATACCTAGCTCTCAATCTACAGTAGGTAAGTGGGATTCTTATTAATTGGTATAAAACGAGGTGTCACACAGGAAGCTGGGCCTGGGCAGGAACTCCAGCCTCTTGACTCCCCTGGGTCCTAGTTCTCTCCGGCATACATGCCATGTTGCTGGGGATGAGGAAGAGGTTATCATAATGAGATGTGCCCTGACTTAATAGAAGCTACAGTCTTGATTCCTTCTCTAGACTCATCAGGTTGTCAGGTGTGTGAAATGTAGTGACTCCAGTAAGGAATTTGTTGTTTTCATGAAGTACGGCCGTGAATGGTAGACCGTGAGCAACATGGGCAGGGGGCTTGCTATCTGCAGTTTATCCTGTGCAGGGGGCTGGGATACCTGGCCCTAGAATAGGGTCTAGCATCATTTATAGTGTGAAGGAAGGAAGGAATGAACAATCTCATTGAGCTGTAGAAAATAGGGATGAGAAGGGGAATAGGGTTTTTTAAATTTCTCTTTTGTAGGAAAGAGGAAATTGAGGCACCTGATTGGGCAGGTTAAGCCTAGTCTCTTAATCACCAGGTCTTACAAGTGGACATAATTTATACCCTTGAAGGTATTGCATGGCAGTGCCCTTCTGTTAAGATTTATTGTGGAACAAAATTTTATTCAGGTCAAGAATTTCTTCTAAATTAGAGCATATTCATTCCTCTTTTGTGGTTTGAGTCTGTGAAGTTGAAACTTGTCAGGAAGGTTTAGCAAAGCTGTGCTTCTAATGATGTGGAGTTCTCACTGGCAGCTGTGCTAAATAAACCTCTTGCTGTAAACTAGCCACGAGTAAACGTCTGGTTGTGAATCACAGCATGACCTTTCAGGGAAAACAAAACAAACTACCAAACACACTAATCAGATTTTTTTTTTTTTTTTTTAGTATCAGGGTTGTAAACTCCGACACTTAACAGTTTGTCAGGCCCACTTGGAGCAGTTAGACAACTTCCTTTATTTCTGTTTGTGCAACACTTGGATGTGTATATCTTTTTTTTTTTTTTTTTTTTTTTTGTGGTATGCGGGCCTCCCTCTGCTCCGGC
>NC_041227.1:71246649-71252186 GCF_002837175.3 Physeter macrocephalus | reverse complement strand
AGCACAGGCTCCGGACGCGCAGGCTCAGCGGCCATGGCTCACGGGCCCAGCCGCTCCGCGGCATGTGGGATCCTCCCAGACCGGGGCGCGAACCCGGTTCCCCTGCATCGGCAGGTGGACGCGCAACCACTGCGCCACCAGGGAAGCCCGGATGTGTATATCTTTTAACAGCATATTAAGAAAAAATTTTAAAGCTTTTCTTCCACATCTCTGGTTTCCTAATCATGGAACTTTATACAAATGCAGATTGCTGAGTGTCACTCAAGACCTACTGTATCTGAATCTCTCAGAGGGTGGGACCCAGGAATCTCTTCTGAAGAGCACCCAGAGAGAGTGTATGATTAATCAGATTTGGAAACCACTAAGAGAACTACGATATTGTATTTTTCATCCATCCATCTATTCTTATCCATTTATCCAGGTCTTGAGTAGATGAGAAGTGGTTACTCATGGGACAATGGTTTTCTTAAGAACTGGGCATAGAAACCAGCATTAGAACGTAATCCTTGCCCCATGGGGTTCACAGTCTGGCTTAAAAGTTTTTAACTTTGGGTCGAGCTTTAAAGGATTCACAAATGTCCCAAATGTCATGGGCAGAAGATTTTGTGTACACACGTTTTTCTAGCTTTCATCAGATTCTCTAAGGGGTCAGTGACCCATAAAAGGTTAAGAACCAAGGTCTAGAGCTTGTACAACTGTTCTGAAAACAGTGGCAGAGGGCAGTGTTTCTGTTGCCACCTACAGTGTTTTTGACCTTTTCAGAGGCAATAGCAGTTTGAGAATTGCACCTGTTTTCTGCCCCATTTAAAATATTTAAAAAGAAGAGAATAGTGTAGCACCTGGGTTGTGGTCAGAACAAGATGAAGGGTTATAGAAAGTAACTATTTGGTGAACTGCCTCAAATTTAATGTCAAGTTGCTGCTTATGGTAAAACAGCCCAATGGTCAGTCTGATGGAAGAACCTTTTAAACCAGCATAGCATAGGCAAGGTCCACTCTTTTTCTTACAGTATGTAATTAGCTGAATTATGGATAACAATTTTCACCCCATGGATATACATAAGGACTGTCTTATTTTTGTTACATTTGATCCCCAGCATGTCCACTGAATTGCTTAATTCCAAAATAACATTACCAGCTGTACTGCTGGCTCATCCTTCCTTAGCTTCTAAAATCCCCAAGTAACACTATTCATCACAGAACAGAATTTGATATTAGAGAAGTCCATCTTGAACTGCTGCAGAAGTTTTACTTAGCAAAAATACTAGAACCCCTTATGTGTAATATTCTTATCCCTAAGGATAACTTTGTAATTCAGTTTTAATTAAGGTATTCCCTTCTCTTTTTGTGACTTCATATGTTTCTTTGGGGAACAAAAATTCTTCAAATATTGTAGCTCTGGTGATGCTACATTTTAGGGTTGAATAGTTTTGGAAGAAGAGGGTAGTCAGTGGAATTACATGTTATTAATGGGTAAAATTCCTTGTCCATTAATTTGGAAATTGTTCTTTTAGGGGCTAGGAGGGAATTAGAGGCCTACTTCATTGTCACTGAAGTCTTATAAAGTCTTTTAAGGCTCTTCAAATGTCTGTATCACTTATTTTGAACTTGTGTATGTATTACCTTGCATTATTCATTATTCTCTTAAAAAATAGTGACTCTTTTATCTAAGTAGATTTTAACTTACTGGATGGTGATTATGTCTTCCTGGTCTTTATAGTCTTGCCATTATTTAGCATACTGAGTCATAATAGACAGTAAATATTTGATTAATTGGATGTGTTGATTACCTTTGAGTCTTGGATCCCCAGGAGACCAGAAAATGGACTAAATCTGGAGTTAGAACTTGATACATACTTTGGAAGTTAGGAATGTAAAAATGGATTGTCAGATCTGTCCCTTAGGCTTACTCAATATTCTCATTATTTTTTACGTTCACATACAGCTGAATCAGTTCATATTCTGTAGTTCTTTAAAATCTTAAGTATATAGAATTTCACAGTTATAAAGAGAATTTTGTGGTAGAACCCCAACACTTTTCATTTAAATATTAAATGAAGTGAAACTTCAGAGAGTTTTTTATTTTTTTTTGCGGTATGCGAGCTTCTCACTGTTGTGGCCTCTCCCGTTGCGGAGCACAGGCTCCGGACGCGCAGGCTCAGTGGCCATGGCTCCCGGGCCCAGCCGCTCCGCGGCATGTGGGATTTTCCCGGACCGGGGCATGAACCCGTGTCCCCTGCATCAGCAGGCGGACTCCCAACCACTGCGCCACCAGGGAAGCCCAGAGAGGTTTTTTTTTTAATTAGTTATTGCTTTTAAAAAGAAAGATCTCACCACAGACTTGATCACGAAAAGATGCCTGCTAATCAAATAGATATCACCCTTAACCTGTCCTAATCAAATACAGTCTTACTAGCTCTATTTGGGTGGAGGGACTATTGAAGGCTTTTAATGAATGAATGAATGACTGTCATCTGTTATCTCGAAAATCAGGATTTGTAGGCTTGAGGGAGAGGGGTCGGACTGTGAAGGGGTTTATCACAAACCATACTGTGTGAGAAGAGGATCTGGGAATGTTTCTCTTGTAGAAAAGGTGGCTGCCTTAAAGTATTTACAGAGTTGGTTTCAGGAAGAGGGATTTAGATCCAAGTGGTCCCATTGGAGGCACAATTTGGCATTCTCTATGAAGAGAATAGATTTCTAATAGTGCTTTCTGGGGTCTTGAGTTTAGCTGTTGAAGGCATTCAAACAGGCTCACTTATCACTCACCTGGATTATCGTAGTGGGGGGTTAGCACCAGGAATTAGTGACCTTTGAGGTCTCCCCATCCCAAAGATACTATAATTATATGATTTTCTAGCCAAAGTGTTCTGAGTAAATCTAGTCATGGTTCAAAGTCCAGATCTGCTCCCTGTAAATTCTTTTTCTTTTTAAAGAACTTGTTGTTGGATGCTGTTTACTGAGTGTTTAATCTCATGGTCATCAAGTGTATTGAACTGGAACAAAACCGAGTTTATCCAGTCTTCCTGGTATCTAGGTCTCTTCTCGCATAGTCTGAGCTCTTAAAAGTAAGGTCATTTAAAAGTAGCATCTTGGCTTCCTTATTGCCTGTGTGTTTGCAAATCAAAATGTGAATTAAGTTTGGTCATTTGGATTATACAGGTTTTCATTTCAAGTCACTTAAGTGACATCTTTAAGGAAGATGGTCATGCTTTACTTACTGTAGGGCTCCCCCACCTCTTTCCTTAAAAAACAAACAAAAAACCCCTCCAGTTTTCAGGCTGAAAAGGTATTTTGTGATGGCTGAAAATATGTCTGAGAGTAATAATATGGTCTCTAAACACAATTAGATCTGGACTGGTGAGGCATTATTGCAGTAAATGGATATTTTGTAAATATTGGGTTTTTGGGGGAAAAAAGCAGGGGATGGTGGTGTGCAGGTGGGGTCAATCTTACCAGGAAAGCTGAAATGAATTCTTCAGCCCTGAAGAACCAGAGGGCACTGTGGCTTAATGTTCTGGCCCTAATTCAGCATCCCGTCTCTTTAGACACTTGGCTCTGATTCTTTCGTCTCAGAATCGAAGTCTTAAGGATTAAGAGAAGAGAGAATGGAAATGCATCATTTTCCCTGCCAAAGGAGGTACTTAAACTGGGAAAGGAGGAGGGGACTTTAACAAATCAAGCCTTGGCAAGGAAATCTGTCATGAATCAGCAATGACTTGGAAAGCCTCTGTCGCTGTATTTTACAAAACTAAGCATTTGCCACTACCAACATTTGTCTCTTGCTTACCTTTAGGATCAGCTTCAGGTTGCTCTATGGAGGGAACAAATTCTTTTTTTTTTTTTTTTCCCATTTTGACAACATTAGGTAATTAATTTACAACTAGCTCAATTAGACTCCGGCCCATACAGTGTGTGCATGGCCTTTTAAAGAGCCTTTGTTTTGACGCTAATTGAGCTGGTTGTAGCAGAGACAGCCAAACAATTTACATTTATCTTTGGCAGGACACAAGGGCTCTCTCTTGGTATGGACAGCTGCATATTCTGTTTCTTCTACCAAGTGTGGTACTAAAATGCTGTGTGCTTATTTTAAATTTCTAATTAAGAAAACTTTGAAAATGACAAAAGCTTATATTATTGTAGACAAATTGGAAGATTTAGGTAGATAAACAGGAAAGAAAATAAAGATCACACATAATCTTATTGCCACCAAGAGAACCATTCATAATCTGGTATTTGTCTTTCTATACTTTTCCCCCTTATAAGGGAATGCATGCATCTGTGCATATACACTTTTTAACATGTTCTGTTTTTACAAATATGCAGCCACACCGTACAAACTGAATTGTAATCCACTTTTTTCCTACTTAATAAGTTGGAAACATCTTATTTCATAAAATGTTGTTCTGCAGCATTTTAAACGGCTGCATTGTATTCCATTGTGTGGATGTACCAAAAAGTATTCAACCAGTCTGCTCTTACTGGACACTTAAGCTCATTTCACGTTTTTGATATTATAACCAGCATTGTGATATATATTCTTGTTACTAAAACTTTAAGTTCTTAATAATTTGCAGCAGATAAATTCCTAGATACTGAGTTACTTGGACAGGGGCATATATGTTTTAAAATTTTTTGGTATGTACTGTCAAATTGTGCTTCTCGAAGGTTGTATCCATTTTTCACATTCACTCGCACTATATGAGAGCTGTATTATGCTTTTTCTTGGTATTCAGGAGAACAGTATAGAAAGTATTTACTTGGAGGCAGGTTAAATCCTGATGAGTGATTTTACCGTTGCTGCTAAAATTTATCTCAACTTTATAAATCTTCTGTTCCCAGTATCAGGTGAAAGAAGCCAGCTACCTCATATAGTACAAGAGAGTTTTGCTTGTTTTAATAATGGTATGCTATTTTGTTTTGAAAAGGTAGAGACTAAATAAGTAAGTAGGTGCTTCATTAAGACAGAAGTGGTTTGTTTTTCCTCAGGGAAGATTCTGAGACAGTATTTTTCATATGAGTAAGGACCAACCTAAAGAAATAGACTAAAATCAAAGTAAGAAGTGGATAGCTTTGCTCAGTACATGAGAAAATATTTACCTTCTTGAGGTGGCAAAGCCCATGGATGTGTTGCCTGTCTAACCCATGACTAGAGGAGCAGGATAAACTCTGGCATCTCCATCATGGGTAGCCTTGGAGAAGCCATTACAATACATTGTCTAAATTTCTTTTAGAGTAACTACTGCTTTGTTTTATAGTCTCCTTGTCTAGACTGCAAGGCTAGAATTCACAACAGCTGATATTGAATCTTACTTTCTGTATTTGTAATACCTGAATGTTAGACATGTAGTTAGACAAACAGCAGGTATTCGTTGTTAATTCAATGAATAAATGAATAGACTAGATATGCAGGAGAGTTGAAATTAAAGAAAAAGATCTTTCAGATCATCTGGGGCTCCCCCGCCATCCCCACCCAGTTTTTTTTTTTTTTTTTTTTTTTTTTTTTTTTTTTTTTTTTTTTGCGGTACGCGGGCCTCC
>NC_041227.1:71207047-71246620 GCF_002837175.3 Physeter macrocephalus | reverse complement strand
CGGCCACGGCTCACGGGCCCAGCCGCTCCGCGGCATGTGGGATCCTCCCAGACTGGGGCGCGAACCCGGTTCCCCTGCATCGGCAGGCGGACGCGCAACCGCTGTGCCACCAGGGAAGCCCCCCACCCAGTTTTATAGCTGATGAAACTGAGGCTTAGAAAGATTAAGTGACATCTTGCTCAAGAGCAAGTTAATGATCCAAGCAGAAGTTGGAGTTCTCTTATCACTCTGTATTTCTCAGATTCTTATAGTGCTAGGATTGTGTGTTTTTCTCAAGGTGGTACTTGGTATGATTGTATTTAAAATCAATAGTAAATTCTCCTTTCATACATTGTTCAGCTTCCCTGACTCCTTTTGCTTCACTAGTGAGATCAGCCTCAGTTTTTGTTAAAATTCAGCACACCCTTAAGTCACATTTCTTTTTTTCCTTTCTCTTTCTTTAATATTCTCACTTCTCCAATTTCATTCTTAGTAGACATTTTCGTTTACTCCCATCAGTATTGCCATCTGGATGTCAAAATGCATTGAATTGACCTCTTATCTGGAGGTCAGAGTGAAGGTTTCACCTGCCCCAGGGATTTAGCCAGTAATTGAGGCAGGTAAAACAAAGTCTTCTCCCAAGGCCCAGGTGCTGCTGGTCTGTCAACCTGTACTTTGTTTCACGGATGGGGTGCAGATGTGCCTTGTTTTACTGTTAGAAAGCAGCTTCTGAATACAGTTTCTGTTTGAAACTTTTCAGTTTGCCAGTGCAAAATAATGTCTGCAGCAAAAGTTCATTTTAGGGTAAACCAGGAGTAAAGGGGAATTAAAGAGAGGGTTTTTTTTTTTTTTAACCTTTCTGTGTTTTAATTTTTTCCTGTGACTTTAGCCTTTTCCCCCTTTAGTGAATTATTATAGAGTTTTATTAAAATTGTAAGTTCTGGAAATTAGACACCATGGTAGTTAGACCAGCACGGGTTACGGCACTCTTAGGTTCCATAGTATTTCGGAGTACATCTCTTTATTGTATGTTAAATGATAGGGAAGTATAATGAAATGTACCTTGAGAGTACTTATCTATTTTATGTCCTGTAACATTCAGTACTTGATGCAAATGTAGCAGGTCTTGACTCAAAAAGGGACAAAACTGGTTATAGCCCAAGAGAAGGATGGCAGGTTCCTTGTTGATGGCATAAGTTCAGCAAAGTCATACAATTTGAGACCTAAGGGGCCTTTATATTATCTAGTCCAACTCTTTATTTTACATATGGGGAAAGAATTAGCGTCACTCAGCAGGTAGAGAGAGGCTGCAGGCTGAACCTAGGACTGAATGCCAGCTCTGCTGTTCTTCATTTTCTGATCATAGTTGAAGCATTTAGTCTAATCTCTCCTTAAAAGAGCACACTATTTGATGTTTCCTTGACTTGAAACCTGTTATGATGCCTACGGGCACCCAAAGGCTACCCTGTTGTCCATTTTTCCTGGTTGCCTAGGTCATTCCATGCTTCTCTGAGGGTGGGCTTGGACATGACTGGAATAAACGGTGTGTTGAGACAGCTTAGAGAACTGTCTCTGATGAAATGACTTCTTACTTTTCTAAGAAAGCAGTGAAAAGACAGCAAGGGGACTGCTATTTCCTAAAACCATTGACTGGGGATGGAGAGAAGCCCCACGTGGCAGATGGTCACAGCCCTTGGCAGCTGCATTGCTGTCTTTGTCCTCTCTTGCAGCCTTAGATATGTGGGAGCCTATGGTTCTTAATGCTAACCTGTATTCCTCAATTCAGTGTATGATCTTGGTCAAGCACCTCACCTCTTCTGCCTCAGTTTTCTCTTAGGAGATTCAAGGGGGCTACAGTGGATGATTTCTGAGGCACCTTCCGGGTCTTGAATAATTATTCTGAAAATGATTATCTGTATAGAAGTTTTATCCACATGATCAAATAACCAAACATGTATTTCTAACAGTCCGTTTTATTACTGTTTTGATTTGTTTTCATGGGATTTTGGAAAATGTCTCCAGACTTTACTGTGATCAAGCTGCTAGCAATTATTTAACAGAACACCCAGCAGGTGCTCGGGGGCTATGAAAGAAATAGTGTCCAGCCTCAAGGAGACCAGAAAGATTTCTTTATCTCCCAAGCTGGGGATGGAGGACATTCTTCTCTTCCAGCGGATTTAAGCTCCATGAGTGCAGGGCCTTTGTCCTTCTTTTATAGTGCAGGGCTCAGTAAATATTGGTTGTATGAATGAAGCAATGAATCCACTTGTCAGTCTTGCTTATATTTACTGAAGATGTCCCACTGAGATTTGTTGTTTTCTTCAACCTGTAAGTGCTGTTAACTTGAATAAATTTCCCAGAAAATATTCCCCACCTTCTATAGAAGAATGAGACCAAGATGCTCTGAGGCTAAATGAAAAAAACCCATAAATGCTACATTCCTTTCTTGGAAATTCACTTTACTATCAGCATATTGAAAGCATTGGGATGTCTGCCTTAAAATAACTTTGTTCAACCCGACATTCCCAAACTGATTTGAACTCAGGGTCCTAGCCATTCCATACCCCCCATGGAGTAGTTGTTAACATCCTGCAGAACTTTGACCTGTGAAAGAGGATGGTTGGTGTAGAGAGTAGTAATAGGAAATAAACAGAAGCAGCAACATTAGTAAAGAATAATGAATACAACATATGACAGAGTATATATGTTAAGCATTGCTTCTGGCAGTCCTTTGTGAAGTTGTGGTAGACCTCTAGGTTTTGTTTTTTTTTTTAATTTTCTTTTAAAAATGACTGTTTGTGCCTCATTGGAGATTTAAGTTTTGGTGGTAGAGAGATTAAAGGAAGTTGCAAATGATCTAATAGCTATTTTATAGTTATGGAAGTTGAATGGTGGAGTTTTAACTTGTGTCAAGGGCTTCCCTGCCAGGTACTGCAGGGAAATAATGATGAAAGGAGTCTGTGTCTGCTCCTTTAGGAGCTGGCTGTCAGTGGAGGAGACGGACATGTAAACAAATTATAACAATAACGTGCTCAGATATGTAACGAACAGAAAATAGGACAGAGGAAGGAATGGTATTTTTTCCCTCCAATTTAGAACAGGGTTGCTGTTCATACAATAAGCCAAAACCAAACTAACTGGAACCCCCATAGGTCTCCCAGACAAAATTCTCATACATCAAGACTCAGATGACTAGGCTTCTTTGTGCTTGCCCTGATCCAGCATAATTGCATCATCTGTGGTCCCATCAGAGCCTTGTTTACACCTCTGTCATTGGCCTTATTACAGTTGTATGTGAACGACTTCAGGGCACAGCAGGGTCACCTTTGTCCCTGTATCTCCAGGGCCTGCAGCATCTACCAATACCCACAGTACATATTGGCCGTTTTGTTTAGACTTGGGGCAACGCATTGGGGCTGTGTAATTTACTCACTTTAAGTAAATTTAGTAAATAAAATAAGTTTTATACAAAACATAGACTAGGAAGGTAGTAGTATTATTAAGAGTATGGCTCCTTCCCATAGCATTTTTTCCCTGAACACCTACATATGACTTAAATTTCAAGAATTCAATAACATTTTTGTAGGAACTCAACAATTCCACATCATGAAGTGTTTTTATTTCACATGAGTGTTTTGTAATCATTAGTTTTTGTAGGACCTTTCTCTTACACCCTGTACTTCATCTGGAATATTCTAGAATAAGTTCAGCTTGATATTCTATTCCCCGCCAGTGTTTGTGTTTGAGGCCCAAGGTCAAGGTGTCGATTGATGACATTTCCCTTTAAAGTATTTGTATCCATCTGCAATATGGGGGCAGAGTGACTCCCAGTATGGTGCAATGGAAATAAGTGACATGGTTTTGAAGTTAATTTTCTTTGTGACCTTGGGCGAGTTACTTAACTTTCCAATAACTGAGGAGGTTGGATCAGAATTAGCACAGTTGCTTCTAATGCTGACATTCTGTGATTCTCTGGGGAGGATTCATTTCCATGGAAGGTTTAAAAGTGGATATATTTTTAGGTTAAGTGGCTCTGCTCGGTTACTTTTTTTGCCCCTTAACCCATTTAGGAGCCTTAAGGCTGCTTGTCATGGAGTAAAACCAAATTACCTGGAACTCTCAAAGACTGCAATTCTGATCCTATTTTTTATTTTAAGGGGAAGAAAAAACAGTAAAACAAGCTTGTCTATATCCATGAATCAGGAAAGATCCATCTCATTTTTGTACATACACAGTACACATAACCATATTGAGTGAGGTGCTGCAAAGTCTTAACTGAAAACGAAATTGGTTGCGTTTTTCATCCTAAATCTAGGAAGAATTGTAGTTGATAGATACAGTTTGAGTGCTTTCATCTAGAGTTAAGGAGTTGCCTTGGGGAGGGACTTCCCTGGTGGTCCAGTGGTTAAGACTCTGAGCCCCCACTGCAGGTGGCAGGGGTTCGATCCCGGGTGGAGGAACTAAGATCCTACATGCTGCATGGCGCTGCCAAAAAAAAAAAAAAAAAAAAAAAGAAGTTGCCTTGTAAGAAGTTAAGAAGTTGGCTCCCAGCTTTATGATCAAGATGATACTGGGTGTCCTTGGATATGTCACTGAACCTTTCAGAATTTCAGTATCCTCAGTGGTTAGATTTGATATCTTTCTGATTACTAACCGCTCTGTGACTAGATTATTCTAGGCATTTATTTCAGGCTCCTTCCTGTTCATTTCCTTGAAAGATAACGATATCGCTATCCTGCCCCCCACATAATCCCAGGCAGTTGTTGATTTGTGAGGGAGAGGAATATTTTAAAACACTTCAAATGGTACATTCAAGAAAATTATATTAGTTACCTGTTGGTATATGACAATATTACCAATATTACTGCAAAGTTAAAATTTTTATGGCTTAAAATAACATATTTATTATTAATCTCACAGTGTCTGTGGGTCAGGAGTCTGGCACAGCTTAGCTGAGTCCTTTGCAAGGCTGCAGTCAAGATGTTGCCCAGGGCTGGACTCTCATCTGGATGCTCGCCTGGGGAAGGATCCACTGCCAAGCTCTCTCAGGTTGTTGGTGGAATTCATTTCCTTGCAGCTGTAGGACTGAGGGCCTTATTTCCTTGCTGGTTTGGGGCTCCCTCTGCTCCTAGAAGCCGCCCACAGTTCTTGTCATGTGAGGTTCCCCTCCACATGACTGCTTGTTTCCTCATAGCCAACAGGAGAGAACAAGGCAGATGCTACCATCTTTTGTAATGTTATCACATAATCATGTACACATGACCATGTACCTCTGTCATCTTTTCTGTATCCTACAGGTTAGAAGCAAGTCACAGGCCCCTCTCATACTCAAGGAGAGAGGCTCATACGTGGGCATGGACTGGTGTAGGCGAGGATCGACCACCTTAGGAGTGTCTCGGCCACACATGTGAAAGACAGAAACCATATTTAAACTTTTCTGTTTGTATTTTCTTGTGGATCTGTGCTTAAACATCTTATTTGATAGTACAGCCATAGTTATCAGTAAACATTGATTAAGAATCCTGTTCAGTTAAAGCTTTGGGCCCGCTGTATTTTTGTACCATGCCCTTGTTTTTCTGAGTCCACAGATACTGGTAAAGGCAAGGTTTGAGGCTTCTTCATTCTTTTGCCTTCCTGCCCGGCACTGCACCTGTAGGTGTCAGGTGCTAAGTGTTGGTTGAAGGATTGTAGAAGCATTGAATTAATTTGAAGAAGGTCTCTGTCATAGACTGAATTATTCTCCCTCCCCCAAATTCATATGTTGAAGCCCTAACCCCCACCCCAATGGGATGATGTTTGGAGATGGGGCCTTTGGGAGGCCTTAGGTGAGATTATGAGGGTGGGGCCCTCATGATGGGATTAGTGCCCTGATAAGAAGAGGCACCAGAGAGCTTGCTAGCTCTCTCTCTTCACCATGTAAGAACACAGGGAGAAAATGCCTGTCTATAAGCCAGGAAGAGAGCTCTCACCAGAAACTGACCATGCTGGCACCTTGATCTTAGACTTCCAGCCTCCAAAACTGTGGGAAAATAAATGTCTGTTGTTTAAGCCACCCAGTCTATGCTGTTTTCTTATGGTAGCCCAGGCTGACCTCCCCCACCCTCTGTTTTCAGTGTAACAAAAGATAGATGTCTAAGTACAAAGGGTGCAGGATGGCAGTGACCCCTTGGCAGCCAGTGAGCCAGGGAGAGTGGTGTTTAATTGCAGCCATTGCCATTCTTTACTGAGTTTTCCTCACAAGTATTGGTAGAGGGCCCCTAGACTTTTTTTTTTTTTTCCCTCTGGGCAAAATGATGATCTAAACCATACTGCCTTTGGTTTTTCAGTGTTGGACTGCCAAACAGGAACACTTAGTGAAGACACATGTTGCTCTTGAAAAGTCTTGATGGTGGGAACTTACATAGTGAATTCTTAATTTCTTCTGGAGTCTTAACTTTAAAAAATTCATTTGTTTGTTCATTCATTGGTTCATTCATAGGTTGAGAGGCAGAGGGCTCAGTACCCTTTCCCCAGTTTTCTATCTTTCTGACTTTAGTAAACTTACTCTATCGCTCTAGGTTCCCCCTTGGTAAAATTGGGATAGTCACATCTGTCTAAAAAGAATGAAATAATTACGTAAAGCTCCAAGCATGTAATAGGCGCTCACTGAATGACAGTTTGACTAACTGTGGAGGAATGATTAACATGTTCATTTATTTATTCAGTTTCATTCATCATACCAGCAATGGCATGGTATAATATATTAGAGATCTCAGTTAGTAAGAGGATTGGGGTGGGAAAGGAACCAAGAAAATCTCACCATCTTCCTTCTGCTTGAAAACAGATTTTAAATTCTTGGACAGGGTTTTTTTTTGGAGTATTTTTAAGCCACATAACACTTACTTGTTTTTAATAATTGTAGTCAAAATTATTAAGCAGTGAGAGTCTTTTTTTTTTTTTTTTTTTTTCGGTACGCGGGCCTCTCACTGCTGTGGCCTCTCCCGTTGCGGAGCACAGGCTCCGGACCCGCAGGCTCAGTGGCCATGGTTCACGGGCTCAGCCACTCCACGGCATGTGGGATCTTCCCGGACCGGGGCACGAACCCCCGTCCCCTGCATCGGCAGGCGGGAGAGTCATTTTTTGATGTGGTACTTAGTTGTAAGGGGAGGAATCACAAGTGATTTAGAGGGAGGACCTTAGAATTTGAGAAATCTACCCCTTTCATTTTCTAGATTAGTAGGCAGAGTGTGTCATGTGGTGACATGCAGTCCTATGGAAAAGAAGAAATAGTAGTCATTCATCTTATCTTTTATACAGACTTAGCATTTTCAGTAATTCTGTTGAAACAAACAATAAAGAAATTTAAACCCACCGAGGTCAGGCTGACCCCCGCAGGGCATGCTGCATCTCTCTGCACTGAAGAGATTGAATAGCTGATTTAGGAGTCAGGTGTCAAACTCCCTCAGTGATCAAAATTCAGCTCCTGAGTTAAAGGTGGATTGTATTGGTGTTTTGGGGGCTGCGGGAAGGGAAGAGTGGAAAAGAGACTTCTAGCCTGGGGCTCCTGCTGTTCCCTTAGGGGATTTAGGGCCTGTAAAAACACTTTGAGGTCTCTGAATGGCAACACATAAATAGCAGTGACCCTTAATTGAAAGGGAGGAGACCAAGTGAACCAGAGGTCAGGACTTTACAGTGATGACTAGTGGCCTGGGGGTGCCAGCTGAAATGGTCTGGATTTTTTTTTTTTTTTTTTTCCTTCCAACTCTTGCCCTTCCCCCTTCCTGGGCTTGGAGATCCAGGAAGGAAGGAGGAGGGACCATTAACTAAACTAAGATGTGATGTGGATGGTCCCTGGGTGGACTGGAATTTCAGAGGAGAGGAAAGCCCCCAAACCTTTTTTAAACTAGTGTATAACAACCTGACTGCTACCAGTAGTTTGCCAATTACTCAATTATGACCCAAATTTGCACATTTAAAAAAAGTAGTCTGCTACTATTCTTCCTTATACAAGGATTTTAGTCACTGTACATCTTGTGTCTTTAAATAATGTATTAGGAACATTTTCAAGTCTGTAAGTGCTTTTTTAATGAGAGTGTGAAGATTTTAATGGGACTAGATTGCTTTTCGTGACATTTCAGAGTGACTTAATTGTAACAATGTTGAGAGGCTATATTTTAAAGTTTGCTAAGTATGTCTGCTGTGGATTATAGTCAGACACTTAAAAGGACAACGGGATGGATGGATAGTGGAATCAGATAGCTTTTTCCTCACTACTTTACTCCAAATATTAGCTCTTTTCAAATATGGTTACAACGAACCAGGTACAGGTCAGGGCTCTCTTAACCCTTTTAACTTTAAAATAGGAACAGAGGCTAATAACTGAGGCTAGTGGGGATAGTTTGAGATAAATTCTTTAAAACTTACTTGGGCAACGATGTTTGTCCAATGGCATTTGCTATCTCTTTTTACAGAGCCAGGAGGCTAGTCTGTCTTTGTTCATACTCCCTGATAGTCCCTGAGCTCTCTTCTCTGTTTGCTTAAAAAAGTACCTGTCTTATGTCTCATTTTTTTTGAAAATTTAGCAAGTGTTTCTAAAATATTGTCACTACCAAATAACAGTTTGCTTTTTTAATGATGAGACTTTCAGACTCTTTGTGAAACTCAATTTTTTTCCTACCTTCATAACAATGGGATTATTCAGAGGTCTTTTCCTGCACAGATGATTTTAGGATTCTAGAACTTGTGGCAGGCTTCTCATAATTAGATCAGATGGTCAGACAGTTTCAATACCATTCTTAGGAGGGGTTTGCATTAGTTTCCTAGGACTGGGATTACCTAATAAAGTACCACTTTATTAAACTGGGTGTTTAAAGCAACAGAAATATATTCCCTCACCATGCTGGAGGCATGCAGTCGGAGATCAAGGTCTCAACAGAGCCATGTTCCCTCTGAAACCTGTCAGGGAATCCTTTTTTGCCCCTTCCTAGCTTCTGGTGTTTTGTCGGCAGTCTTTGGAGTTCCTTGGTTTGCAGCTGCTTAACACTGATCTCTGCCTTCGTCATCACATGATGGTTCTCCCTGTGTGTCTCTGTCTTCCTTTAAGGACACCAGGCATATTGGATTTGGGGCCCACCCTATTCCAGTATGACCTAATCTTAACTAATTACACCTGCAATGAACCTATTTCCAAATAAGGTCACATTCTGAGGTACCAAGAATTACAATTTCAACGTATCTTTTTTTCAGGGGGTACAGTTCAACCCGTAACATGATTCTGCTTTAAAAGCACCCAGGAGATTCTGATGCAGCCTTCACAGGTTCCCAAAGCATGGTTCCTGGCGTGTCTGCACAGGCAGAATTCATCAGGAGCACTAAAGCAATTATGTATATCTATGTATGTGTGTGTGTGTATGTATAAGTATGTATGTATACACACACACACAGACACACACACACACACACACACACACACACACACATATATGGTTTAAAGAAGAAAAATAAACCCCCAAATCATGTACTCACCACCCAGCATAAAAAATAAAACCTTACCAATACCTTTGAAGGCCTTGGAAAGCCTCAGGTGTTTATTTAAAATGCAGATTCTCCTCTGAGGGGTTAGGTCAGAGACATTCCGATCGACATGAATTAGAATTTAGTAACTTTTTTTTAACTGCAAGGTGTGTTTTAAATTGGTCTAGAAAATTGGAGTGGGATGGAATTTTTTTTTTTTTTTTTTCCTGTTACAGAATAGAAAAGCTGCAAGTGTGGTGGAAATGTCATTAGCTCCTCTTCTGTTTGGGATGGTTTCCTGAAGAAAAAAAAAACCTCACCTATAATTTTCTGAATTAGTTTAGATCTGTGGCTTAGAGAGACTTACAGTGGTGCACACTTAGTTTTGTGGGAGGAAGGTGTGTATGTGTAAAGGTAAGGGATCTATTATTGATTATGTTTCTTACATTCTTGTCTTTCTCCTGGGAATATAATATCTGCTAGATAATTTTAAGTTTGTAAAATGCCTTGAGTTTCTTGGGGGAAGTGTTACATAAATGTAAAGAAATTATGCAGCACCTGAATTTGGTTGTTCATCCTTTTTTTAGTGTATTTTAATTAAGAACTTAGCACTATTTAAGTTGGATGGGTGGGGAAAGGCCTTAATCACTCAAACATGGTTAAATAAGTAGGTAGGAGCAGCATTTAGGCTGGAACTCAAGAAGGAATAAATGAACAGGACCTCTTCTGGATCAGTCATTTTCTATGGCACTTGCTGAGCTGAGCTATAGGTTATTGTCTCCTTCCATGTTTACATGGTGCTCTTAGAGAATTAGGCCCCCACAACCCCCCTTTTAAAACTTATTTACATACTTTCAGATTCCTTAGACCTTTCCAGTTTTCTGGAGTGAGGTGGAAACCTTCCTTTTTTTTTTGGGCTGCGTTGGGTCGTTGCATATGGGCTTTTCTCTAGTTGCAGCGATTGGGGGCTACTCTTCATTGCGGTGTGCGGGCCTCTCATTGCAGTGGCTCCTCTTGTTGCGGACCACGGGCTCTAGGTGGGCGGGCTCAGTAGTTGTGGTGTGCGGGCTCTAGGACGCGCGGGCTTCAGTAGTTGTGGCACACGGGCTCAGTAGTTGTGGCGCACGGGTTCTAGAGTGCAGGCTAAGTAGTTGTGGCATGTGGGCTTAGTTGTTCCGTGGCACATGGGATCTTCTTAGACCAGGCATCGAACGCATGTGCCCTGCATTGGCAGGCAGATTCTTAACCATGGTGCCACCAGGGAAGCCCCTGGAAACCTTTTTTTTTAAAAAAGAGTTTGTCTCACTCTCTAGGTACTCAGGGAGCAAGAAGGCACCTGACAAACCATGTTGACTTCTGGTACCCTGTGCCTGTATGGCCCAAGCAGCTGGCTTCCAAACTACCTCCTTCTGCCTGTTTACACAGAGCTTTGTGTTCGAGGGGGTGACACCTTCCCAGGACCACTGAAGAGTGGGGAAAGGAAACAGTTGCCAATACCCCACAGTCCAGTCATGCCTCTTTGGTTTGCTGTGTTGTCACAGTCTCACCTGTATGTTTGTTTTTTGCCTTGTTGCTCTGTGAACAAAGAATCACCTCATCCTCCTTTCTTTGGCTGACCCCAGACTTGTAACCTTTCTCATTCACTCACCATGTCTATTAAGCACCTACAACGTGCTAAGTAGTAGGCACTTGTGAATTACACAGAGTTCTTGATGCTGTGGAGCTGTCTAGTGGAGGACACAAACATCAAAAAATAGAAAAGTCAAAACCAATAGCCAAATAGGTATAATTAGATGAAGGGTAAAAAGGACAATCATAGGCTCTTAGAGTATATAACAAGGGATCCTAGTCTCTCTGGGGTGTTTTAAAGAATGACACTTCAGCAAAATCTGAAATGATCACTGGAAATTAGCAGGGAAGGAGGAAGAACAGGAAACATTGTCTTCTAAGAAGTATACCATGAAATTGTTTTTTCTCTTCCTGTCTCTCAGCCCTTTTCCTTCCCCACATAGTCTTATGGCACAATTTCAACCATCCAAAGTGAGCCAGTTGCTTTGCTGCTTGGATGGTTGGAGGTTGGGGGCTTCAGGAAGGGGGTGGGAGTTAAAGCTGAATATAAATTAGACAGCAAGTAGTGTTTCTTTTTTTTTTTTTTTTTTTTTGCGGTATGCGGGCCTCTCACTGTTGTGGCCTCTCCAGTCGTGGAGCACAGGCTCCAGACGCGCAGGCTCAGCGGCCATGGCTAACGGGCCTAGCTGCTCTGCGGCATATGGGATCTTCCCGGACCGGGGCACGAACCCGTGTCCCCTGCATCGGCAGGCGGATTCTCAACCACTGCGCCACCAGAGAAGCCCAGTTTTTCTTTTTTGGTATGGTTAACCCATTAAATTGGGCTCTTGGCATACTATTTCTCTAAATTGTGCTCTGGTGACCTTTTTGGAATCCCAGTACTGTCCTGCAGACCCTTGCTGTAGGTCTGGGGTGGGTTAAGGGCTTGGGAAAGGTACACATGCCAAAGGAAGTCCTTTTCGGCACTCTTTCTATCTGTAAGAGGTAACAAAGCTTTAAGATGTTTTACTTCTTAGGTATACTTTTTCAAACTTCCGACATCAAAATCACCAGGAGCCTATTAAAATATGTACTTTTCTTAGTCTTTTTATCCCAGACCTGCTGACTTGGAATCTTAGCAGTAGAACTCCTGGCTGTTGTCAGGCACTCTGTTGAGAGCCACTGCCATGATGGCATGGACCACCAGTGGGTCATTCCAGGTATAAAGGTGAGGACTTTCATTGTTTCTTATCACCAGTACCAGCTCTGTAATTTGCAGGGTGCAAAGTGAATATGCAGAACCCCTTATTAAAAAATTATGAACAGCTTAAAGAGGGCAACAGCGGAGCCTTAACCAAGCGTGGGGCCCTCCTGAGTGCAGGTCCCTGGCAGGCTGTGCAGGCTGCAAGCCCATGAGGCTGGCCCTGCGCACCACTTCTGTTTTCCTTCATAAAGTGAACTGCTTATTGCTCCCTGTGTACCACACTGTTTGTTGCCTTTGTCCCTTGGGTCTCCCTGTATGAAATGCTGTTTTTCATCTCTTCTCTCTCACCTGGGCTCACCTCAGTGTTTGCATGCACTTGTTAGAATCCTGTGCAAGTTGCCACTGCAAGTCTGTGTCCTTTGAGGGCAAGCTGCTCTTCATTCTTGTATCCCCTGCCATTAGCTGAGGCTCTGCCACTGCTTCCTCATAAGTTTGCTGAATAAAATACTTTAACCTGAATACTTTTTAAAAAACTTAATTAGGTTACGGACCCCTGGGAATGCAGATCTAGTTCAGAGCGAGGTGTTGCCCTGGCAGAGGTGTTGCATGAGTGGCCTGGGCTGCCTGAGCATGACTGGGGTGAGGCAGCGTGCAGGACCGGGTGGGAGACAAACTCAGGACATCTCTGGCAAGTTGTGTATCCTGCGTGATCGACACATTTGGTGGCTGTTACCCTCCCTCTGATGGTCAAGATTTCCTATCTGCATCTCTCGTGAACCTCTGAGTTCCAGGAAATGACAGCTTTTCCTAAGCCATTTAAGTTCAAAAATGTGCTGTTAGCAGAACCTGAGGAAATGTTTCTTGTGGTAGAAAGTGGGGGACCATTTGCTCAGTGGTTACAGTTTGAAACTAGACATTCCTGGATTGTTTGAGTGAGTATGTTCTGGAGAATTCCCCAAAGCTGGATACACGTGGTAAGTGAAGTTGTGGCTCTGTAGGCTGAGAATCAGGCCGTGCTTACTACACTTAAAAGGACTATTCCTGCCTTGAGGTAACCAGAGGTAGCTATGAATTTGGGCAAGAGGTCTGTGAAACCTCTTCATCTCACAGATGCACAAGCAGCTGGAAGTCTGGAGAAGTTAGAGAGCATGTTCAAGGTTGATTCAGGTATTTGGTGCCCTGAGTTGGCACTGGAATCCGTGATTCCTACTCCTCTTGAGGCCTCAGTAAATATTTGTTCAAAGATTATTTTATTCTTTCTTTGAAGATTATCGTCTGGCCTTGACCTGATGGAGTTAATGGAATGAAATATGTACTTCCCCTTTGAAATTGTTCTGAGGAGTTAAAGTGAACAGATTACCTAAAACAGTGCTGTCCAATTGAAATACGTGAGCCACACATGCAATTTAAAAGTCTTTAGTACCCACATTAAAAAGTAGAAAGTGGTGAAATTAATTTTAATAACTTAACCCAATATATCAAATATTTTTAATCATTTCAATATGTATGCATATATGTATATATCGATATATCCTATATATATCAATATAGAAATATTGAGATACTTAGTTTCTTTTCTCCCAGTGTAGCTACTGTACTGGACAGTGCAGGTCTAAAATATACTAGCTTAGGGACTGACCTGGTGGTGCAGCGGTTAAGAATCCACCTGCCAATGCAGGGGACACGGGTTCGATCCCTGGTCCGGGAAGATCCCACATGCCTCGGAGCAACTAAGCCCATGTGCCACAACTACTGAGTCTGCGCTCTAGAGCCCACGAGCCACAGTGACTGAGCCTGTGCACCTAGAGCCTGTGCTCTTCAATAAGAGAAGCCACCACAATGAGAAGCCAGCGTACCACAACGAAGAGTAGCCCCTGCTCACCACAACTAGAGAAAGCCCGTGAGCAGCAATGAAGACCCAACGCAGCCAAATAAAAAATTAAAATAAATAAATAAAATATACTAGCTTATACATTTCATTTTTATTTTCTCTCCTCTTTTAGGATGCTTTAACCCATACTAGTTAGCATATGAGCTTGTTACTGGTGTAATGATACACCTCGGGAAACAAGGATTTGGGACGTAAACTAACTTGTTAGTTTTAGCCTGACAGTTGGAGGGGGTCAGGTGAACGCAGAATGCTCCAACATGGATTTGCTGTAGATCTGTCTTTGTGCTGGGCATCTGGAGGTAGCGCTTGTAGCCCCTTAGGGGGCAGAAACCACCCTGTATGGAGACACGTGCTGTCAGTCAAGGAGAATCTCTCTGCTGTTGAGTCAGCCTAAGCTTTGATCTCCTGTCTGCACAGAGAGCTTGCTGCTGAATTAGATTTTTGCTCCTCTGGAAATGAGAAGGAAAGTGTGGGTTTTTTGAGTAAGGTTACTGGTCAACATGTGAAATCTTCCTTGGGCCATTTAATTAAAATCTGAACATCAAGTAGATCATACAATCATTAGCCTAGGTATTGATAGATCATAGAAACTAGCAAATTAAGGTATCAAAAGACCCACACACGTATTTGTCATCAGGTCTGCCCTGATTTCTAGATAAAGGCTAGTATATATATGGTTTGTGGGGTGTGATTTGAATGGAAGTTTTTCCTTCTTTTTTAGATCACTGCTCAAAGTCTACTGACAGAATACAGGGAGACAGCCTTGATTAGATTAGACCAGATTGGATTAAATCAAGTGGTTAAAGCCTTTGGAGCCGCTAGCTTGTAGGAGACACCATAATGGCCTTCATAGCGTCCCTAAATCCTATTAGGTAAGTTAATCTTATTGAAGAATTTAGGTCTGCATAAATCAGCATTGCCCTTATACTCTCTCTGGGGGTCTCTGGCTCTTCAGGTGAGCTGACAGTAAGTTTCTTGGAATAGGTTGGTTATGTTGGTTTGGGGCAAGTTATTCTAAAGAACTTGAATGTAGATACCTGCAGTTGGTAAAGAGAATATCCCCTGTAGAAAAATAGTCTGTCTCCTGGCTGCTCTTTGGCATGGTGGCTGTTAGTGTCTGTGCCAGGGATGTTTTTAGCCCTGGTTTTGGGGAAAGAAAGTCAGCAGAGATGTGTGTAAATAGTTGTAAGATCAGCTGCTGTGTCATTGTGGCAGGTGTGGGGGTGGGTTGATTGATGGGTGGGAGCTTTGTTTTTAAGCTTTGTGAAATCATCTCTTATAGCCTGTGTCCATTTTAGAGGTTGTCACGAAGAATCATGTGCTGAGTGTGTAGCATGTACTAAAATGTTGGGAATTAAAGAATCTTGGAACCTGGAAGCTGGAAGCATCTTTGTCTGAGATTTTTCAGGGTACGCTTGTAGTTTTGTTATAAGTTCAAGTTGGCTTTTGCCTGTTTCTACAGATGCAGTGACCATATTTTTCTGAAGCAAAACATCCTTTTTGTCACAGGATTTTTTTTCCAATTTGTGAATATATGGATAGGCAAAGTTTTATTACAAAGGCACATAAATTGTGTAAAATATTATTATAGATTTACTGTCTTTAGGAAAAAGAAAAAAGTACAAGAAATTGGGGCTGTCCAGCTCTGAATGTATGCTTTACTGCATCCACAGTGAGGACTGGTGGAACTGTGGGAAAAAAAAATAAAGTAAATTAGACTTATATCTTTGCTAAAGATGGTGTGGTTAGACATGGATAACTTTAAGACCCACAAGTGATTATTACATACTGAATTGGCCTCCAGAGTTGAAGGAAAATTTTTTCTAGGCATCTTTAAAAATAAGTTGTATAGTGCCTCAGCTAGGTGCTAGGCGACCACCATTGAAATCCTCTGAGTTAACTGGTTCGCAAGCAGAATGTGAGGCATCTGATGTTGCATCTGGCTACTCAGTGAATAACCATGAGAAGATTCCTGTATCCAAGGGGCTGAGGAGAGACTCTGACATGGGGACTTGCACTGTTGTCATGGAGTAGGGACTTCTTCTTGATAGAGCCTGGGGGACTTGTTAGCTCTGGGCTCTGCCTGTTCTTAGGCCAAGAAGTGAATTAAGCTCAGTTTTTTTGTTGTTTTTTGTTTTTTAATACAGCAGGTTTTTATTAGTTATCCATTTTATACATATTAGTATATACATGTCAATCCCAATCTCCCAATTCAACCCCCTGCCACTACCACCCCTACCCACTGCTTTCCCCCCTTGGTGTCCACATGTTTGTTCTCTACATCTGTGTCTCTCTTTTTATTTAACCTTTCTGGTGGGGCAGCCCTGTATCTGTGTCCTGTCCTCAAAGACTAAAGAGAATTTCAGGTGTGGGCTAGACATGAGTCTGAAGAACAGTTATGATGGATGAATGGTTTTGATTTGCTTTTAAGAAGGAGAGTGCAGCTAGCCCTCTTTCGATGAAGATAATATCTCTATCCAGCCCTCCTCTGTATTAAGTGTACGGTGTTCTCTTCCTGTATAGCACTTGTATTTTCAAGAGCCGGGGTCATTGACAGAACACTTCTCACTCTTGAGTTTCAGAGCATAGCAGAGTATACACGTCTGAAGCCAGAAATGTAATTTTCTCTAAGTGTACTAAGTATTACTTTAATTCTCCTTATAGTGAATGCACATGCTCGCACAATTGTGGGTTTTTTATGCTCCTTGAGGAGGACTAGCCCCCTTTTTTACTTTTATTGATTCTTGATCGCGCAGTTCTCAGGGTTACCTTTGTTAGGAAGCAGCCGCTGGAAGAATGTCTGCTCGTTTTGTCCTTGTGACCTTTACGCCTGTCCCCCTCTGACCCAAGGCTCACCCTGCCTGCCCTCTCTGCATCAGCCCAGCTTTGTTCTTCTGGGCTTCTTGTTCTTATTCTATGAAGGATACATCCTTGCTTCTCTCCATCTCAACTTAGTGTCCATGTCTGTTGAGGCAGTTCTAGATGGGAAGAGGTTAGGGAGGGAATTTGAACAAGGAGAAAGATTGGATCTGATTAGGAGAAATTTATAAAACTTCTGTATTCAGTGCTAATCGTTTTCAGATGCTTTGGGATCACAATATACTTTGGTCTGGAGACCTCTGAGAGCTGCTTTTAACAGCCATCAGACAGCCCTGCCTGCTTTTTCTCCCTGTCCCATCTCTGCTTTTCCTGCCCAGTTTGCCTGGAAGAGCACACCAACTCTTTATAAACTCACTCATTCTCCTCTTTTAAAGGGCTTCTTGATTTGCTTCCCATATCGGCTGCTCCCAGTCTTGCTTCGGCTAGCTCCCAATCTTTCTGAGTCCCTTTGGGAAGGAGGAGAAGCCATCCTCCTTTCCATAGTTTACAGACCCTTCCATGTCTTGCCCCAGAGCCTCACAGAAAGCTATAATAATGCTTAAAGCTTATTTATGTACTTAAAATGTGCCTAGCACTATGACGAGCCCTTTACATGGATTATCTCTTATAACCAAGTCAGCCTGATAAAGTATATGTGCTATCACCGTCTTCACTTTACATATGGGAAATTGATGCCCGGAGAGTTCAGTAATATGCCACCATGTCCACAGCTGGAATCAAGTGATGGAATAAAGATTAAAACCAGGTAGCCCAATCCCAGGGCTCATGTCCAGCTCCTCAGGGAAAAGTTGGGAGTTTGCAGCCAGGAGAGCTATGCTCGTGGCAGCTTTTAAAAGCTGACATACCTGTTACACAAACCTAAACACTTACGGTATTTATATTTTCAGTTCACTCAGTAAGCCTGGTGTTCTGGATTGATCTTTGATGATGGCAACTATGTGTTTTAAAAAACCAGAAAGAGGGACTTCCCTGGTGGTACTGTGGTTAAGAATCTGCCTGCCAGTGCAGAGGACATGTGTTCGAGCCCTGGTTCTGGAAGATCCCACATGCCTTGGAGCAACTAAGCCCGTGTGCCACAACTACTGAGCCTGTGCTCTAGAGCCCATGTGCTACAACTACTGAGCCCACGTGCCACTACTGAAGCCTGCGCGCCTAGAGCCTGTGGTCTGCAACAGGAGAAGCCACTGCAGTGAGAAGCCCGCGCACCACAATGAAGAGTAGTCCCTACTTGCTACAACTAGAGAAAGCCCGTGAGCAGCAACGAAGACCCAATGCAGCCAAAAATAAATAAATAAATAAATTTATTAAAAAAAAAAAAAAAAAAACAGAAAAATGTTAGAGGTGGGCTTTTTCAGCTATAGTCCCCCTTGGCTGTGCCATCAAATAACAGGACTCCTGATGAAGAAATAAGGCTCTAAGTGCTCTTGCTTTGGAAAGGTTAGTTAATTGGTAGAGGTTGTGTTTCTGTGGTTAATTTGTGTTCCTGTCTTAGTCACACGTGAATGTTCACAGGCATCGGGTGTGTCATTCAGCAGTCCCATAAAACAAGGAGCTCTTCAGCCTGTACCAGTTGGTGCACCTGAATAATAACAATAGGGAAGCTTGTTGACCGTTTGGCACTTCACAGCCCAGTAATTAGAAACTATAAAACAATAATACAGACATGAAGCAAATCCTCCAGTTAATGAAAAAAATCTACACTCCTGCTTTGTGGCTGAGTGCAGAATCACAACTGGCTGCTTATACAACAGAGCAAACACTTCAGGATTTTGGCAGCTGTTTTATACATATAAAAAGCTCTAGGCTCTACATTAATTTGGGGGCCATCATATTTTTAAAAAAATGAAAACAACAGTTGCCTGGCTTTCTTGTTTTTTATAAATTTACTGCGGTGATTCTCAAATCATGGTCCCTAAACCAGAAGTATCAGCATTATCTGGGAACTTGTTAGAAATGCAGATTTTTGGGGGTCCCACCTACTGAATCAGAAATTGTGGGGGTGGAGTTTATGCTTTAACAAGTCCTCCAGGTGATTCTGATGCACTCTACAGTGTGAGAAACACTGGGGAGTGGGTAGAGGATTTGGGGCATGGGCAATGGGTCCCCTTTTGGGCCACCCAAAGGTGAGCCCTAGGCTTTTGACCAGAGGTTGGACAGCTGGCCTGAGAATGTATGAAGGCCCCCTGCTCTCAGGAAGGCAGGGAGAGGTGTCTCAGGGAAGGAGTTATGCCTTTTTGGGGACCTGGTTGGGAGAGAGGGCTTTGACTGTGGCTTATTACCAACTTGTAAGGAACCATTTCAGTATTTCATTTACCATCTGGGCTGTGCTGGTGCAGTCAGCTCCGACAGACCCAGATCTACCGGAAAGAGAAAAGACACGGGGACAGAAACAAAGACCATCTTATTTCTCAGGCCGAGCCTTCGAAGTGCTGCTGATGCCATGTGCTCATCCTCGCAAAGAACTGTCCTTAAAAATGGAAGGTTAAGATGGGAGTGGGGTCGTGACAGGACAGATTCCTTCTTTTCTCTGTACGTCCCCTCTCTCTTCCCTAGTTCACGTCTCTGCCTCCAGCTATCTTGGAGGATGGGATTTGTTTAATAATTTTCTTGGGGCCTCCTGACAAATGGCCCCTCTGCCACTTGCTGACTGTGTGGTGCCCGCAGCCAGGGACACAGGGTCATTTCAGAGCCGTTATAAGTCCGTGCACAGCTGGCCGCTGTAGCTCTTGGAAAGGCCTCTTGGGAAATAAGAGCTTGCCACCAGTGTGAAATGAGTTCTTGACTGGTGTTACCACAAAGGCTCGGGTTCCTAACGCTCCGTGAACAGCTTGGTTGACTGTCTGTTGGGGACAAAACCTGATACAAGCAGAAACACCCAGCCTGCAGTTTCTGGGTGTTTATCCAGATTTTTAAATTTTGCTCACATTTTAAAATTTGTTTATTTTGCTCACATTTTTACTGTCTTTTAGATCATTGAGTTTTCTTATTCCTTAAAAAAAAAAAGGGGGCATAGGACTTGTTGGTCAATGAATGTATGCTAGTCTTTGATTTAATCACCATCAGCACAGGAAAGCAACAGGGATAGAGGGGTGAATGAGACATACCCCTGACCTCCAGACTGATTTCTGGGGGAGGAAACTGACCAAGAAAAGAACCACCCAGATCTTGGGTTAACTTTATTCTTTCTGTGTTCTCAAGTGGGAGAACTTGTTTGAATTCCTGAATTTGATGTTGGATCACAAGTCCAACATGAGGCTTCCCCCCCGCCCCGGGGGGGAGAAAAAAATTGTATTACCAAAGGTACTTCAAATAAAGGAAACTTCAAAGCCTGATGCAATCTGATATTAAGATACCAGAATACAGAAGCCTACTGTCACATTAAAGCAAGGTCTTGGTTATTCCCTGAAATCTTGGGTCACTAAGACATCCAAGGAAGGAAGCTAGTTGCCAGCACATCTGGAATTCTGGTGGAAACTGTGAATGTCTGGACCATTCATTGTGAAGGCTTGTTTTGTATTTATTCTGCGGGATCTGTGGCCTGTCGACTCTCAGGAGGTGGTAGTTGTTGATTTTTCTTTCCTGCGACATTCAAGGCTCACGGAGAAGCCAGAGACTCACACTGGAGTGTCTGCTTTCCTGGAAGTCAGAAAAGATGCTCCTTTCTGCCAGATGAGTGGGTAGGGTGGGAGCCTTTAGCCCCTTGGATTGTCATGAGTGGTGTAGCCTTACTGTATTGGGACAAGAAGGCTGACCCATCATTCTCCCCAGCCTGCCTGCCCTTCGTCTTGACTTAATTAAATACACAGCTTATGATGTCAGCCTGCCTCCTGGCTCCCTCAGCTTCCCCCTTGGAACAAAACATCCGGGCAGACAGTCGTGACCATTAAAGTCTCAAGACCCAAGCTTCGTTTGTTCTGAGGTAATTAAAATAAATCTGCCTAAACATCTCCAAATGCAGATAAAACCTAGTGCTGATTAGAGGTGACCCTCTAATAAACCTGATTTGATTAGGCAGAACCAGTGGGGTGCAGGCAAATATTTGAGACTCTGGCCAAGCTGATTATTCCATTGACCTTTCACTTGGGGGAGAAAAACCCATTTGATTCTTTGTATCCCAGAGTACTTGAAAACTATTACCTGTGACAACTAAAGGACTTTGGTGAAATAAACAGGCAAGACCTGTGGACTTGACCTTATGATTCTCAGTCAGCTACCACCTGGGACATGCTTGCTTCCTGGCAGATCAGTGGAGAATGGATTTTGCCGGAGGTCCTGGCCTGGAACACTAATTAAAAAGGATGTTCTAAAATGCACCCAGGCATGTTCTGATAAAGTCGTAGCAGATGTGGGGGTGAGGTTTTTTCTTTAAAGTCACAGTTTCTTTGTTTATTAAAGTAACTTTTAACAATTTGTTACATACAGAAAAACCAACCTAGTACTGCTTTAGTGTTTATATCAAGACCTCATTGCCAATTTAGGAGAAATTTCCTTAATTGCTTTGTCTGCTGGTTCCTGTAATACTGGGCACACCTCTCTTACCATTTATCACATTGTGCTGTAATTGTTGGTTTACTTCTCTTGTTCTGTCTTAGAAAGCAGGGAAAATGTCTAATTCTTCTCTATGGCTGCCCAAATGCCCATTACACTGAGCCAGATACAGGGGTTGGCAAATTATGGCTTATAGCCCAAACCAGGCCACTGTCTGTACGGGAATGAACTAAGAATAATTTTTACACTTTTAAGTGGTTGGAAGAAATCAAAGGAAGAATATTTCATGACACATGAAAATTATGTGAATTTCACATTTCAGCATTCACAAATTTTATCGGAATACAGCTAGGTCCATTCTTTTACATCAGCAGTCTGTCCCCAGCCTTTCTGGCACCAGGGACCAGTTCCGTGGAAGACAGTTTTTCCACAGACCAGGGTGGAGGGGGGATGGTTTTGGGATGATTCAAGCTCATTACATTTATTGTGCACTTTATTTCTATTATTATTACATTGTTATATGTAATGAAATAATTATACAACTCACCATAATGCAGAATCAGTGGGAGCCCTGAGCTCCTTTTCCTGCAACTAGATGGTCCCATCTGGGGGTGATGGGAGTCAGTGATACCTGACGTGTATTGCTTATGTCCAGTCTACTCCGTAATCTCGTTTCGGTTGCTTTCACTGTAGAAAAAACCCTGCTTCACAAAGATAGGATGTTGGAAATGGAAGCAGGCTTTTCAGTGCTTTTGTGGCAATCTCAGGATGTTCTGCCTTGACTTTAATCCAGAACGTATGGAGATTTGAAGTTGTCTCAGACATACTTTTAAGGCTACTGTCATTTGCAGTCTCAAGCAGTTGATCCTCTTCTAGCACGGACAAAGTCGATTCACCTGGCTTTTGTGCACTTTATTTCTATTATTATTACATTGTTATATGTAATGAAATAATTATACAACTCACCATAATGCAGAATCAGTGGGAGCCCTGAGCTCCTTTTCCTGCAACTAGATGGTCCCATCTGGGGGTGATGGGAGTCAGTGATACCTGACGTGTATTGCTTATGTCCAGTCTACTCCGTAATCTCGTTTCGGTTGCTTTCACTGTAGAAAAAACCCTGCTTCACAAAGATAGGATGTTGGAAATGGAAGCAGGCTTTTCAGTGCTTTTGTGGCAATCTCAAGATATTCCACCTTGACCTTAATACAGAAGGTATGGAGATTTGAAGTTGTCTCAAACATACTTCTAAGGCCACAGTCATTTGCGATCACAAGCAATTGATCCTCTTCTAGCACGGAGAAAGTCAATTCACCTGGCTTATTTACAAATGGGCCGCAGACCCATTCCTTCCCAGTTTGGGGGTCTTTTGTGGTTGGGAAGTAATGCTCACACTCTTTTGAAAGCTGAGATAGGTGATCATGCACCAGCTGGGAGAAAGAAGACCCTGGCTCAGTCTCTTTCAAAATCTCTGCTAATGTTTGAAACATGTCAAAAATTCCAGCGTTCACTCGTCGCCCCCGTAATTCCAGTTTGCCTTTGAATGGAGCCACTTTATCTGCCAACTTGAACACAGCTCTCATTCTCCCCTGAAGTGACAGATTGAGTTTGTTGAGCAGGTTGACTATGTCACACAAGTAAGCAAGTTTTGCAACCCATTCTGTGTCACTGAAATGTGCTGCCAGAGGTGACTGGTTTTCTAAAAGAAATCTCTGGGGCTTCCCTGGTGGCGCAGTGGTTGGGAGTCCGCCTGCCGATGCAGGGGATGCGGGTTCATGCCCCGGTCTGGGAGGATCCCGCATGCCGCGGAGTGGCTGGGCCCGTGAGCCATGGCCGCTGGGCCTGTGCGTCCGGAGCCTGTGCTCCGCGAAGGGAGAGGCCACGGCAGTGAGAGGCCCGCGTACCGCAAAAAAAATAAATAAATAAAAATAAAAGAAATCTCTGGAGCGGCTCTCGTAGCTCAGATACTCTGGCCAGTGATCTACCTTTAGAAAGCCATCTCACTTCTGTGTATAAGAGAAGACGTGTGTGCCCTGTGTCCATCTCCTCATAGAGCTGCGCAAACAGACATGCGTTAAGGGCCTGTACTTTAATGGGGTTGATAATTTTAATTACAGCATGCAAAACGTTGTTAAGTTCAGGTGACATTTTTCTGCTAGCCAGCATTTCATCTATGGATGACACAGTGCATAGACTCACATTCAGAAGCGACCTCTTTGACCCGAGCAGTGAAACCAGAAAGCTGTCCAGTCGTCTGTGTGTATACCAATACAAAATGACCAATTCGATTTTCCTGATATGTAATCATTCAAAGACTTGAATTGTTCTATAGCTGTGGTGTTGGTTGGCAACAAAAGTGCACATAACATATCCTCATGCACATCCTCCTGAAAAATATATCGCACAGAAACAAGCATTGTGGGCTTCCCTGGTGGCGCACTGGTTAAGAGTCTGCCTGCCAATGCCGGGGACACGGGTTCGAGCCCTGGTCCGGGAAGATCCCACATGCCACGGAGCAACTAAGCCCGTGTGCCACAACTACTGAGCCTGCACTGTAGAGCCTGCAAGCCACAACTACTGATGCCCACGTGCCTAGAGCCCTTGCTCTGCAACAAGAGAAGCCACTGCAGTGAGAAACCCGTGCACCACAACGAAGAGTAGTCCGGCTCATCACAACTAGAAAAAGCCCATGCTCAGCGACAAACCCAATGCAGCCAAAACAAACAAACAAACAAAAAAGCATTGTTGTCTTCTTGTCAACGTCAATAGACTTGTCAACCTGTATTGTGTACCATGGTGACTCATTAAGCCTAACAATTGTGCCTCGGTATCCTCTGCTATTTCATCAATTCATCTAGTTATGGTGCTAGCTGAAAGAGGAGCATGTGCCACCTTTTGAACTGCAGCCTCTCCTAAAAGTTCACAACACATGTCCTTAGCGGCAGGCAGGATCAACCCTTAAGCAATAGTAAAGGGCTTCTTAGCTTTAGCAATGCGGTTAGCCACTAAGAATGATGCTGTCAGTGCAGACACATTTGATCAAGTGGTGGCCTTCAATAATTGCTTCTCTTCTTTGTGTTCACGTTTTTTTCCTTTGGAAAACTCCAAAGGGGCTTGTCTTTTAATGCAGGGTGCTTGGTCTCCATGTGGCAAAGCAGTTTTGAAGGTTTTATGGCTTCATTGGATAGCCGGTTGCTATATATTATGCAAAGCGGGCTTGGAGAATGTGAATCACCTGTTGCAATGAACCCGTAATTTAAGTAGGACTCTTGGTATTTTCTTTTAAATGCAGCTTTCTTTTTGTTGGCAGTCTTAGAGTCTTCTGCTGTCTCATCATTCGGTCTTTCCCCCTTTTCAAAGAAGCTCTCCAGCAATGTTTGTTTTTTACTCATTTTGGCTAGGGTTAGCTTGTGGGCTTCCCAAAAAACTGTGACTGAGACAAGTGTGCAGTTTGGGAAAGAGGTGTGGACGGAAGTGGTAAATAATATAATGGGTGGGCCATGCGTGGACTGAAATAAGTGTCGATTCTGACTTAAAGCCTGCCACCAGATGCAGCTTAATTATCACTTGTCACTCACTGATAGGGTTTTGATATGTCTGCAAGCAGTTGATGTATTATGGTCTCTGTGCAGTCAAACCTCTCTGCTAATGATAATCTGTATCTGCAGCCGCTCCCCAGCACTAGCATCACTGCCTCAGCCCCACCTCAGATCATCAGGCATTAGATTCTCATAAGGAGCACACAGCCTAGATCCCTCGCATGCACAGTTCACAGTAGGGTTGGCACTCCTATGAGAATCTAATACTGCCGCTGATCTGACAGGAGGCGGAGCTCAGGCGGTAATGCGAGCAATGGGGAGTGGCTGTAAATACAGATGAAGCTTTGCTTGCTCACCTGCCACTCACCTCCTGCTGTGTGCCCCAGTTCCTAACAGGCCACGAACTGGTACCGGTCCTTGGCCCAGGGGTTGGGGACCCCTGATTTACATTATTGTCTTTGGCTACTTTGGTGCTACAATAGCAAAATTGAATAGTTGCAGCAGAGACCCTATGTCCTGAAAACCTTGAAATATTTACTATGTGGTATTTTACAGTAGTTTGCCCACCCCTTTCTTATTATATAGTGAGCATATCATAAATTCTTATTGTTTGAATTATTTCATATACAAATCTGAGTTTCCAGATAGGGCTATTCTGATCCTAAAAGTGTTCAGTGAATACTAAGTGAATGAATGACTGATGGACCTGTTTCTCGTTATCCTTTTGTAACCTTAGGTTCAGGTGTTTTTGGTGCTGGTTCATTTCTGAGAGCTAGACAATTATATAGAACTTCTCTTCTGAGGAACTTAAAGAATTCTGGGCTTCCCTGGTGGCGCAGTGGTTAAGAATCCTCCGGCCAATGCAGGGGACACGGGTTCAAACCC
This sequence comes from Physeter macrocephalus, assembly GCF_002837175.3. Taxonomy (NCBI): domain Eukaryota; kingdom Metazoa; phylum Chordata; class Mammalia; order Artiodactyla; family Physeteridae; genus Physeter; species Physeter macrocephalus. The sequence continues at coordinate 71,220,714 of NC_041227.1, read as the reverse complement.
TGGTCCGGGAAGATCCCACATGCTGCGGAGCAACTAAGCCTGTGCTCCACAACTACTGAGCCTGTGCTCTAGAGCCCGTGAGCCACAACTACTGAGTCCGTGTGCCACAACTACTGAAGCCCATGTGCCTAGAGCCCGTGCTCTGCAACAAGACAAGCCACTGCAATGAGAAGTCCGTGCACCGCAACAAAGAGTGGTGTAGCTCCCACTTGCCACAACTAGAGAAAGCCAGCGCACAGCAAAGAAGATCCAGTGCAGCCCAAAAAACAAACAAACAAAAAAAACTGTTAGTTTTTATTAACTTTCCAGGTTCTGAACCCGTTGTATGGGATGCAGAGACACCAAAAGGCACACAGAGGTTAAACTGACCAAGTCATACAGTAAAGAAATGGCATGACTCTTCATGTGTTTATCTTTTTCTCTCTTTGCTGAGGCCATTCCTTGTGATGAAAGAGAATTCATATAAGCCTGGGGATATTCATGAGCAAATTACTGCCCAGTACTATACAATGCATTCTTATAGACATCAGTATCTTTGTTTGTAGGCTTTTTCACTTCATTTAAAAAATAAACCTATGGCTTAAAAAGTAAAGGCTGCAAGAATGATAGCAATTACCATATGTAAACATTGTGGCCTTTGAGAACCACTGTGAAATTGTTTAGTGAATTAAATTTATTATGCTTTTGATATTCATATATCTACTTCCATTGACTGTTTAGGAATATGCTTCCGTAGGTAAAGTTTATTTTTAAGACACTCATGTTCTTAGGTAAAACAAAACAAAACAGCAACTGGCAAATATACAGTGACCTTGAAATCTGGCGTGTTTTTGAGAAAGTATCTTTAAAATGACCGGTGCCACAAATACAAGCCCATTCATATGCAGTAGAGTTGGAGCGCATTGGAGTATCCAGGAACAAAGTGAGAAATCTGTAACTTATAGAAAATTTCTAAATTGAAATATATAGTCTGTTGGAGTTTGAGGGAATGGAGGAATTTGGCATGAAGGAGAAGGAAGGAAAGTTAGGAGATACACAGAGTAAAGAAATATAGGTCAAAGTGATCCTAGGAATCTGAGGAAGCAATGTTTTTCTCAAAACAGTGCCACTGTACTCACTTATTGGGTATCCACCATGGGACAGGTACCTTTTTATACGATTTTGCCAGCTTTACAACAGCCCTGCATAGTAGGGAGAATATCCCTATCTTATGGATGGGAAAGCTGAAGCTTAGGTTAATTGGCTTGCCTGAGGTTTTACAGTTAGTAGCCCACAGAGCCCAGTTTCAAACCCAAATCCGTCTGACTTCAGCCTTTATGTTGTTTCTACATCCCACGTCCCCTGTGCTTGTTTCCCAGATATCTCATCATTGAAAAGATGCATAAATCCAGCCTGAAGCCATACCTCACCACTTTGTGCAAATGAATCTCTTTTCCATTTCACCTGTTGTTTTCCTTTCCTTTGCACGATGTCTTTGATCTGTGAGCTTCCCACGCCCCTTTCCGTGTTAACCATTTTGATCAATATCAAGTTGATTTTGCTGCCTAAGGTAGAGGGACTTTAGGTAGGAGATTAAGCACTGTAAAAAAACGCTTGTAAAACCAGTAACCTCCACCCAATTGAAAAGCTATTCGGTTTGTCTTTGATGGTATGTTTTCCATCCTTTGGCCCTGGCACTCCAGGGGATTCTCAGAGGAAGGGTTGAGAAACAACATTCCAGGCTTAGAGTCCACATTCCTTGGGTTCTGTTGGAGGACTTCTTGGCAGCATTCAGAGAAGCCTGTGTTTTCCTAATTTTCCATCCTGGGCCACCTGCTTAAACCCTTCCTGCTGTTTTCCTTTTGTACCTATGTGGTTGGCACTCCTGGGGCTTTTTACCAAGGCTTTCATTATTTATACCACTGAGTTTTACCGGAGCCTTTCATTTAAAAAATTGATGTTTGACACAGTTACAGACTTTTATTTATTTATTTTTAATGTGTTCACTACTGAACCTTTTTGGACTTTATGGTGGCAGACTTCAGGAGAGAAAAAAAATCAATCCAGGCAAATTATAGGCAGAGGGCAGAGGGTGTACGGTTGATGGAAACCCATTTATTATTGATTTCTCAGGATGCAGATCTTAACTGTTGATAAATTTGGAATTTACTTATTTGGGAGGATGGTTCTGTAATGTCAATGAGAAGTTGATTTTGGAAAAGATGCTGACTTGGATGTGGCTGATGAGCCAGTGCAAACAAATAGTGCATCTTCACTTTTCGACCTCGTTGCACAGAGAACGTAGAAAGCCCATAGCATTAGGAAGTGGGCAGCCTGCAAATCAAAGCAGTTGAACAGGGAGCAGCCCAGGAATGCCCCATGTCCTACATGGATGAGATTGGTAGAAACTCTGTTTCCCTGCCCATGTTAACATTAGTCTGTCTGCAGAGAATTCTGTGTATGTGGGTAGTGTTTTTGATCTCCAGAAAAAATTGAGACTAAAGAGTGAAGTGAAGACTGCAAGCCTGGAAGGATTGATTGGTGAGGTACAAATGTTCAGAAAAGAACATTTCTTGAAGGTGAGCTTGTTTTATCAAAATATTGTGGAAATTCTAAAGAAAAGGAAATTGAGTCAAGTTAGTGAGAAATTTTAAAAGGGAAAAATCTGAAAGGGCTTAATTTGAAAACTGAAAGGTTTGTCTTTGCCACAGTGTTTCCTAGTCTATAAACTAGGGTGTTTGGGAAGCGGAGCAAAAATGTTTGAAACCTTTCCTTTCACCAGTTTCTATTGATTAGTTAGTTTACTCCTGTAAACACAGGTACTGTTTAGTACTGGTTAGTACCTCAGCCATCTGGTGCTGGTAGTTTTTTTTGTTTTTGTTTTTAATATCATATGACCTGCTTCTACAAATAAATTGTGAATAAACTTAACGAGGATAGCAACTGGTGTGATACTTTTAAAAATCTCTAGGGCCTAAGGTCCATGACCAAGGGGAAAAGAAACTACTTTCTTTAAAAACCCTGAAGCTCCCATTGTGTTTTCCTGGTTTTGCTAAGGGGAGTGTTCACGATATTGTAGGTTAGGACTGTAGACAAGCCTTGTCTAGAATTATGGACAAGGCTGTCCTTGCGATGATTAAAAACATGTTGCAGTGCTCCATGTGTGTCTGTGTCTTCCATGCGGAAGATATTCTGGGCCAGGTCTGTCTTTGCCATTTACTTATTACCTTTAATGGTGCTGCCCAGCCACTTTGTGACAGTGTTATTTTAACTTGAAATAGCATGAGGGTTAGGAGAAAGCACCTTGTGAATGTGAAGGGGGATTCTCCTGGGCACCTGTAATTGCAGTGATTTGAAATGCTTTCACAGATTTGTAGGAGAGGGTAATTTTTCTTCTTTATTTGCTCCTTTTATCTCGTTCTAAAGCCAGTATTACCTCCCTTCCCCCATATACTTCTTATTTCTTCCTTCCTTTCTCTCTTTTTTCTCCTTTAAAGAAACCCTTCCTATTAAGAATCAAAGGCATTTGGAGCTTCTTGGTTTTTTATTAAGAGTTTATTTGACTTTTTAGTACTGTGTGGGAGATGGGGAGAGTCAGGGCCGTTTTGTTGTAATTGCTTCCTGGAAGAGCGAACCATCTTATTACATGGGGGAGAGGTGTTCTTGGGCATTATTTTGCCATTCTAGGTGTGTTCTGGGTATTGCTGGTGGTGGCAGTGACCTCTTCTTAGAGCAGGGTCCTCAACGCTATTGACATTTTGGGCTGGATAACTCTTTGTTGTGTGTGAGGGAGTGTCTTGTGCATTGTTGGATGTTTAGCAGCATTTTTGGCTTCTGTATCAGTAGCACCCCCAAAGTATGACAACCAAAGTGTCTCCAGACATGGCCAAATGTCTCTGGGGGGCACAGGATCACCCTGGTTGAGAATCCTGCCTTAGAAGAAAAGAAATGCCTTTGAAGCAGAGGGTGGCCACGAACCTCTTAGGGCTGGAGCTTCATTTAGATGCTTTGGTATAATAAAAGCACCTCTCAGGGAATTCCCTGGTGGTCCAGTGGTTGGGACTCCACGCTTCCACTGCTGGGAGCCCGGGTTTGATCCCTGCTGGGGGAACTAAAATCCCTCAAGCTGTGTGGCGTGGCCAACAAAAAACAAAACGCCTCTCAAATATCAGTGATAAGGGCATATTTATATAGTTGAAATTCCTTTGTAATCCATAAATATCATTTTAGCTCTTAGCTTAAACTTCCTAGGGACTTCCCTGGTGGCACAGTGGTTAAGAATCCGCCTGCCAATGCAGGGGACATGGGTTCGAGCCCTGGTCAGGGAAGATCCCACATGCCGCGGAGCAACTAAGCCTGTGCGTCACAACTACTGAGCCTGCGCTCTAGAGCCCATGTGCCACAACTACTGAGCCCACGTGCTGCAACTACTGAAGCCCGCGTGCCTAGAGCCCATGCTCTGCAACAAAAGAAGCCACTGCAATGAGAAGCCTGCACACCACAACGAAGAGGAGCCCCTGCTCACCACAACTAGAGAAAGCCTGTGTGCAGCAACGAAGACCCAACACAGCCAAAAACAAACAAATAAATAAAATAAAATAAAATAAAACAAATTAAAACAAACAAACAAAAAAACTTCCTAGCACTAGTAGTGTGATATGTTTTATTATTTTCAAAATGAGGGGGTTTGTAGTAAAATGTAGTAATGTCAGAGGTCTCTCTCAACCCTCATGTTTTATGATTTTAGTTATAAAACAAATCTTATGCAATTATAGAACTTCAGAGCTGAAAGTTTGTGATTGTTTAGTCCACTCCTGTTAGTTCTATCCAATGGGGTTTCCACAAATAGATCAGTCCACAAAAAAGAGTTGCTTTTTACAACTGGACATTATTAAATGCTCATATTTAGAGAATTTATCAGAACAGACTTTTATAAAAATGGTTACTTTTTTACCGACTGATTGGAATTCAGGTGATTGACTGCCTGAATTTCAAATATGTCTGTTGTTTGCAATTAGGCTTTTAAATGTTGGTGTTTATTTTTATAATCTCATGCCCAAGCTGGTATTTGTATTGCCAAATAGCTTTATGCTCTGCTACCTTGATGAGGGAAACTGACTTCTCAGAGTACTTTGGCTGATATATTGGGATTCAATTGTTAGGTCTTCTATGCCAACTGCTTTTTAAGCATAATGAGAGTAGAGAAATTTTTTCTTTTGGCTTGCATGAAAGGTGGTTAAGAGGGAAATCTAATACCTATTATGGATTTATATGCCTCACATGTGATGTGCCCAACCAGAAATAACAAGATACATACCAGATGTGAAGGTGCCAGCTAATATAATTATGCTAGGGATCATTTTCACCATTTGAGGGCTAAAGTACATTTCTTCATCTCTAACAGGATTTAGTATAGTTGCTTACATTTGAATCGGGAGCTGAGATTAAGTACCTATGTATGACTGTGCTTTTACTAGAAGTGTTGGGTACTGTGTAACTTTTGTGTTTCTGGAGCTTGATAAACTATAAAACGTAGAATATTCAGATTCATGGCAAGGCTTAGATGGATGGAGAGGTGAATTCTAGTGGAAGCTAACAGGTGAGTGTGCTTTTTTTTTTTTTTTTTTTTTTTTTTTGTGGTATGCGGGCCTCCCTCTGTTGTGGCCTCTCCCGTTGCGGGGTACAGGCTCCGGACGCGCAGGCTCAGTGGCCATGGCTCACGGGCCCAGCCGCTCCGCGGCATGTGGGATCCTCCCAGACCGGGGCGCGAACCCGGTTCCCCTGCATCGGCAGGCAGACGCGCAACCACCGCGCCACCAGGGAAGCCCGGTGAGTGTGCTTTTTTTTGGGTTCTTGCTTGGAAAACCATTCTGAAGGTGTCATCGGACACAGTACTGTTCTTAAGCCTTATTGGAAATAACAGGTCTCTTAACCTGTGCTAAAAAGGTAATTTTGCATGCATTAAATATTCAGCAGAGGGCTTGAACTGTGCTTACTTTGGCAAACAAATGATCTCAAAATGAATCAAACAAATTGTAATGTGGAACAAATTGAAATACTTGAGGATTTGTCTTAGATATTTAAACTCATATTTTGTCCTCCATGTCTTCATAATACCCTCAGAAAGCAAAGAATCTTTTGGAAATGGCAGTGAAAGTGCAGTATTATCTCAAACTGCAGTTATGGTTCTGGACCTGGTCCATGGGCCTATCTTTCCTTTTACTCCTGGCCTATGTAGCCAAAAGTGAGTACTTAAGGTGTTTATTTCACTCTGGAAGATTTTTACAAAGAGCAGTTTTTAATGAAGCACTGCACATGGCATTATTATCATTTCTAACACAGAGAACTCATTTTCAATTTTGCTATCAAGGAAAAATGACAAATAGAGAATGCAAGAAAAACCAGATGGACTAAACTGTATTAGGAGCTTAGTATGCATATTTTGTGTCACATATTAGCATTCATTAAGTCAAAAGGGAAAAAAATGAGTTTTGCCTACATGCATTAAACCAATAAGGCTGGCAGAGTTCCAAGCTAGCTCTTGTGGATTAATTGTTTTATAACTGTTTTAATTAAAATTGTTCAGTATATGATTAACCTGAAAGTTTTTTCACAAAACTGTTGAACAAATGAGACATTAATATTTTACATTAACCGTGGTGATATTGTTGTGGTTTCCAGAGCGACTGCTTGTTCAAGTAAACCATGGAAAGTGGAAGGTGGAAAGTGCTGTGTCTCATGCTCTGACCAAGGAAACCTCAAACAGAGAATAACTTAGTGAAAGGACCAGTGTGATGGGGTTGTCTGTTACACTGAAAATTCCTTAGATGAGCATTTATGGAGTCAGCCTCCCCACTCTCTATCAGTTTAGAGCTAAGTGTCTGTCAAAAATTGTAATGTTGAGGAAGTTAACAGTGTAACATGGCAAGAATGAGTTTATTATGTCTTTTCCTTCCACTCGGCTTCATCATAGTGTTGGTGTACCACATGAGGTCATTAGATTTGAAGGGGTTGGCCAGTAGAAATTATTGACATTAAGTTCTGCGGTTTTAGTTTAGGAGATAGGTACAAATGTTGGTTTTGGAATCAAAGGGAAGGTAGGAAAGGTTTGGATGACCCATCACTTTTATTTACTTGCCATTCTTAAGGTTGGCACCAGGCTGACGTAAGAAAAACATATCTCATTTTGCAAATGGTAAAACTGAGGCCCAGTAAAATTTCACTATGTGTAACTGTGGCTCCTTCAATATACAGATCTGCATTTCTCTCACTCATTCCCCTCCCCATTTATGCTCCCATCTTAATGTATTTCATTTCATTAAAAGATTGGGATGTCTTTCTTCTTGCCTCCTCTAAGCCTTTCACTCTGACTTCAGTCTGTGGGTTCAGGTCATGGTACTATATAAATTCAAGGTGCTGGTGGTATTTGAACTCCATAGGAGCATGTTTTAAAAGGTAAGATTCATACTACTCAGTTGAAATGATGATGACAAAACTCAGGTTGTCCTGACTGTCCAGAAAGTGATAAATTCTTTAGGGTCCTAGACTGAGTTTACCTATTAGGTTCTATGACACTTGATACAAGATCATCTTTGCAATCTTAGATCTGCAGAGTCTGGGGTGCAGCATCTGAGCAACAGAAATATATCTGCCTTGCATGTACTTAGTCAGGATCATACGGCTTTGTGATGTGTCCAGAGTTTAGCTGCAGCCCTGATTTGATTTCTTCTTTACCTTGTCCCATTGTTTCTTCCTGGTACCATAAGGTAAGACTATCTCTGTCTTTTGAAATACCGTAAAATGAATCTGATATCTTAATGTTACACACACACACATGCACATATACACTAACATATATATATATAGAGAGAGAGAGAGAGAGAAAAAAAGAGCGGGGGAGAAAGAGAGAGAGAGAGACTGTATCTATCTATCTATCTGTCATCTTCTTTGACAGTTCGGTGCAGGAAAAAATATCCTCTGACCAACATCTGCATTCTTTTAACTTTCAAATGTTTATTGAATGAATGAATATTACGTAATTAGGTAAGAGTCCTTTTGCACGTTCTAGGAAATTCCAAACTTCATTTGGTAACCAACTTTAGATATCCCAAGTCCCTGGTGGTCAAGTACTATTACTCTTTTGCTTGGTGAGTACTGTTTTGCATCTACTTCCAACAGGTTTTTCTTTGGTTCGAAACGGTCTTGTGGGCCATGGTACATCTGTACTGGAGACATGCATAGTCACTTCACCATATTCCCCATGAAAAGGGAAACAATAAGAGGAGTCAAGCATATGGTTTTCCTGCCCTGTAAGATCTGAAGTTCTTGCTGTTAAGACAGTACATTCTAGCAAGAAAGAAATGCCCAAAGCAGAACTTTTCAGGAGTACCAAAAGTAGGAATAGGAAGATAGTTGGGGTGTTACTACTTTCATTCTACCTCTTTTCTCCATTTCACTACCTTTAAGATGTGTTCTCTGCTTCCCTGAGTCCCATTTCCAGTCCAGTAGCAGTAATTACTGTTGAGGTAAACCTCCCAGCTATGAGGCCAGCTATCAGAGATGTCTGCAGCCTGCCTTCCACTTCTACCCCTCCATAAAAATTAGGCTTGTACTGCTCTTCATCAGCTGTATGGCTACACTTCTCTCATTTGTTTTTCTGATGCAACAGCAGTCTTCCAAAAATACCACCAAGGCTAATAATCCTTTTGCTGTTCAATACATCTTTTGTCTGAGGCTTAGTTACTGTCGCAGTTGATGGCATGCCAGCTGATGGCAAGCAACAAATGAATGTTTAAATAGTGTGTAATTCAACAGATGTTCCAATCCAGGTGATTTTCCCAATAGCAGCCACACAGTGAGTGGAAGGAGAGCAGTAACTGAGTGTACAGTGGGTTGTTCCAGATAGTCTCTGTTTTGGCTAGTTCATTCTTAGTGATTATAGATTGACGTATTTTGCCTCTATTCAGTTTTTGTGGCTCTATTTTGCTACTTTATTTTGATAGATGTAGGCAGTGTGGCTTCCACTTGGGGATGTTTAAATTTCAAATCATGAAGAAAGTTATGATGATAGCACAGCTTTAGTAATTTCCAGTGATCATCACCAAATAATATTTTCTGGGAGTCCCAGGTGTATAAAACTCATCTAAGTGCACAGATAGTATACCACACCCTCTATCAAAGCGTAGTGATTCTGACTGGCCCACTTTTAACATTACTCAAGGAACGAAGGGAACTGCCTCTCCACTATTACTACACGGTACTTAAAATATACAGTCCGATACATCTTAGCACACAGCAGTCTTTGTGAAGATACCTTGTCAATCAAGATAACTAAATATCTTCTCTCTTTTCCATGAACCCAGCAGCCAGTTTGCTTATATTATAGTTCCTTGTAAAACTGTTGTTAAATTACTTTGTGGTTGGTTATGTCACTTGGCTGGAAAAATGGTACTGGAATCGTCAGCTTTAGTCCTATGCTGCCCATCTTTTGTAACTTATGGTCAGCCATATGTTTAGACCAGATGAGATAGGACGTATGATTGGATACAAGTACATTCTTGGAAAATATATCAAAATCGTATTCTATTAAAAGTGTGAATTAGGTTTTTCCCCCCACATATCTTCATACCCAGAGCGAGAACCTGCCGTTTTTTTCCCTGATCATACTACTAATAATAGTTTCTTGGTAGTCATGATTAACATAAAAGGAGAGTGCGGGAGGAGGGGGGTAAAGGAGATTTGATCATCGAAGGACACATAAAGGGCCTTTAACGGACTGTAATGTTTTACTTAACCGTGACTGTAGTTACAATAGTGTTCACGTTGTTATTATTTTAGAAAACATACATGTTTTATGTACTTCTTTTGTATGTGTAATATGTTTCACTTTGTATGTATACTGGATAAAAAATGTGGAAAATACCCAAAAAGCACAAAGCAAAAGTGTTTTCTTTAATCCTTCCACCAAGAGATAATCCCTTTTCTTTTTTGACATCTATCTTTCCAATATTTTGGGGACAAATATATGTTAAAATATTCTGTCCACTCTCATGGCTTCAGATTTCAATAAAAGTATATACACTTATGTGTGTATATGTATGTATATAAGCCTGACTTTTTGATTTATTATAATATTTTGGCATGAGGTTTCCGGAATTCTGTAGAATTAGTATTAATAGCTATATAGACTGCTATTGTTTGGATATATCATAGTTTAGTTACACAATCCTCTGTAATTGACATTTAGGTTATTTCTGTTACTTAAATCGTAGAAATAACGTGTTTATCTTGTAGGTATTTGAAATTAAAGAGGCTAAATTGGACTCTTATTTAGTATGTAGACAATTCATAAAAGGTAAATTTTGTTAGATGAGATGACTCTGGCTTCAAAAGCTACTTGAAAGCTGATTTTTTTTCCCTTTAAGGAAAATTGAAAAAAAATTCACTTTTTTCCTTTTATGAAGTAGTATGGTGTGTTGTGTGTAAGTCGAAATGGCTCCAACTTCTTTACACTCTTTTGTGGGCTGGGAAGTTATTTTATTAATTCACTTACTGAATAGTTATTGAATACCATCGGTATGCCAGATGCTTTGTGCAGCTCTGTGGATATAGAGATGGAGACCTGGTTTCTGCTTTCACAGTCAGGTGACATAATGAACAAGGGCTGGCGTGTTGTCAGCCCATAGACTCTTGAGCTTATGGATCTGAAAATTTCTACTTGGATGACTTTGCTCTGATCTATATTATTAAACAGGTGACTTAGGAGCTTATATACTAGCAAGGCTGCTACTTTATCCTCCTTGCCTAAACCCTTCATCCCTAAACTGTATGTTATTCTTTCAGGTTGAACCCTGGAATTCAGACCTGAATAGGGCAGAATTGGAAATGGCCTTTTCATTCACAGCATGAGTGTGACTGAGGATGGGCTATGCAGTACCTCCTCTCTGGTGTTACTAAGGCTTTTCCAGCTCTAAAATTCTGTGATTTTCTGATAGTTGGGCCTCTGGAGCTCCTAACACTGAATCTTTTCTCAAATGTTAAATTTGTTGTAGAAGGAAACAAAAATTAGATACCTCCTTTTTGAGATACCAGCTGAATTTTGGAGTACAGATACTGACTCAAGAATGAAAGAAAGGAGAAGAGTACGTTTGCCCATCTCAGGAAATCTGACGGGAATTGAGAGTATGCCTGTGTTCATCTTCTATAAACAAAACCAGTAATGGAATGATATTTTTTTTTCCCCTTCCTACCTCATCCTTCCAAAATAAAAAACAAACCCATGGTTTTAGGGTTTCTGCTTGGAGAGACATATCTGTGGCTTGAGGCTTCAAGTTAGGAATATCATGGCACAGAAAAACCTGTGGGGCCCCAGAAACATCTGGAATCATTCATGATCGGACCGAAATAAAATAAAATTTATTTTTTAGGTAATATATTGGGTCCTGGAAGTATGGTGGCTGTAAATTCTTTAGCTAGGAAAATATAAAAGGAAAAGTTTGTGCACAGGTGTGTTCTCCCTCTGTTAAACTCTAGAGCATAATTAATTAAGCAGTGTGGCTGTACATTTCTTACTTGTTTTACTTGTACCATCTTCTGCATGTGTCCCAGCACTCATCAGCCTTGGACAAATCACTTAAGAAATCTGTTTTCTTCACCTGTAGAATGGGGTACTAGCACTTGCCCAGCCTATTTTATAACGTGGTTAAAATGATCAAGTAAGAAAGCATTATATGAAAGTGCTCACTATAAGTTGATACTTAGGTATCAAAAAAAAAGGAATGAATGGGAGTAGCACAGAATGCTTATTACCTCTTTGGCCACTGTGTGTGTATGTTGATCTCTGCCACTTGGATTTGGCAGCCTACTATGCACGTGTGTAAGTTTGGGATTGATCTCAGGGTTTTGGTTGATGATGATGAATAATATGGCCATGAATAGGTAAAGTGCTGAAGATACCCTGTAGGGTAACTAGATTTGTGCCCTCCCTGAAGGTGCTGGTCATTTGGGTGAAGCATCAGTTTGTGTAGGGAATACTAGTTATTAAGAGATTTTGTTCTATTTTATTTAACTTTCGGTGTCATTCAGAAAAAGCTTTGAGCTGGCTTACCAAAACGTACAGTTCAACAGGATTAAAATACGATAAGGAAATTGGGGCAAAGAGGAAACGTGTAGAGAAAATACAATAAAACTATGTTAAGACTAATGGGCAGATTCACACAGGATAGGGTAGGGTCTTATGCAATAAGTAGAGGTGGCTTCCCAGGGAGCAGAACAAAGAGGAAGACATTTTGCAACTTTATCAAGAAATCTCCTCAGTGGAGAGGATGAGGGCATGAACTCTGCCCTTCTAAATGCACAATAGTGATTTGTGAAACAATTGTTTTTATTCTCTTCCTAGTGCATGTTAATAACACAGTGACAAAGCATGATTCAGGGAAAGAGTAACCATAAAGGTCAAGATCATGTATTCCATGTAGGAGGCTCTGAAGGGCTGGCTTGAGCCAAGGAAAACATTTAGAACATGTCAAGGAGTAGATGAGCTGCCCATCCTCAGGCAGTCCTCCACAAATATTCTTTATCCCAGCTGGGAGCTGGCATCCCTCTCTGAATGGTTTCCAGTGATGTTGTGGCACACTTCATTGGCCAGGATCCCAGAGACCCAGGGATGGAGATGCCTGTCTTGTCTTGAGAGTTAAGTGTCTTCATAAGCTGTTGGCATTTCCTTCTTTTTCTCGTTTCCGGCATGTCTGTTGTAAGGATCAGACATGTGAATTGAAGTAGTTCATTGCTGGAAAAGGCAGCTAAATGCCAGTTGTGATTTTGGGGCTCTGGCTATGCTGGGAACCACTGGAAATTTGTGGACTGTCAATAACTCATTTTATTTTAGCCATTGGGTGACCATTCAGTGGCTGTTAATTCCATTTATAGCTCATGGTGACTGAATTCAAACCCATCATGTTTCTGGAGTTTGTTCCTGGAATCAAATCATTGGTAAATGCTTTCATTAGAGAATTCAGCTTGAACCCTTTGCCTGTTTTTCTGTTTCCCTGTTGTTACTAGCTCTAGATACTCCGAAAGAAAAAGGAAAAAAAAAAAATCCTCAGAAGGACTGTGTTTTTAGAAACAGGGGTTGTATTCTGTGTTTTACTGGGACACAGAAGCAGACTGTCTGGTTAAGACAAGAGATTGTGGCACTAAAAAAGGAAATTGGCAGGCCTGTCCTTGGTACTTTTAGTAAGAAAAGAAAGGGAAAGGCAGGCTGGCTGGGGATTTTATTAAAGGAAGCCCTAATCCTCACCTGACCCTACATTCCCTGAACCTAGAAGGGTGGTGGTTCCTACGTAGCAGTCATTTTGGGGAGCTAAAGACCAATTTGTTCAGCTTTCTTCCCTGTGTATGTAGGGTCTTAATGAAGAGATGGAAGCCTTTTAAGGCACAGTCATGGCTGTTCTGGCATATTGCTTTCTTCACTTTGCCAGAGCCAGCCCCGTCAATATCTATCGCCAAGTTTGTGTCCATATATGTTGCTTGTGACAAGAGGAAAGATTCTCATTAAGAATTTGGCCCTATTGGTGGGAATGTAAATTGATACAGCCACTATGGAGAACAGTATGGAGGTTCCTTAAAAAACTAAAAATAGAACTACCATATGACCCAGCAATCCCACTACTGGGCATATACCCTGAGAA
>NC_041227.1:71191318-71206934 GCF_002837175.3 Physeter macrocephalus | reverse complement strand
GACAAAGTGAGAGAGTGGCATGGACATATATACACTACCAAATGTAAAATAGATAGCTAGTGGGAAGCAGCCGCATAGCACAGGGAGATCAGTTTGGTGCTTTGTGACCACCTAGAGGGGTGGGATAGGGAGGGTGGGAGGTAGACTCAACAGGGAGGGGATATGGGGATATATGTATAGCTGATTCACTTTGTTACACAGCAGCAACTAACACAACATTGTAAAGCAATTATATTCCAATAAAGATGTTAAAAAAATAAAAGAATTTGGCCCTAAAATTGGTCAGAATAAGGCTATGTTTGTATTTCTGCCCATAGCCTGCCTGCCTTATAGGTAGAAAGTCCTTTTTATAATTATAGGGTAACTGCACCAGCTAATACGTTAACTGGGGTTTGATGTGGGTTAGTTACTCCGGAAGTCACATCAACTATTTGACATCAGTTTATATTCCAGCCTGTGCTCCTTAGGCAAAAAGGGGGTTAATAATGGACTGTTTATGCCAAGAATGAGAATCTGATTTCAAAAACCTAGAAACCAGAAATAAGAAGGGTTTAGTGGTTTTGTTTTGTTTAGAGCATACTTTTTCTTCCTAGATGCTTTAAGTACCAAAGTAGTTCATATTTTTCCTAAATATGAAATGTTTTCAACGTATTGCAAATATGTAATTTATACGTTTACCATCAGATCAAAATAGGACCAGGAAACCGTACTCCTATTTTGTAAATAGAGAATCAAAGGCATACTTGGAGAGTGGCAATGGTTATCCATTTGTGTGTTGGACATGGCTGAGAAGAGAACCATTTTAATCAGCTCGTTTTTATTTATTGAGTAAAAGGAACCAAGTAACAGTGGAGAGCATAATGGAACCAGGTATTCAGCTGTGTGGTGAGGGTGAGAGCTGTTTTATCTCAGTTCCTCTGGTGTGGCCCCCTTGCTTTGATCACAGGTCAGTTGGCTAGAGAAAGAATAGTTGAGCTGAATGCTCTGTTGAGGCTGAGAGGGACAAGAATGGGCATCAGGACAGAGGATGTCTGTGGGGACAGACGCTGATGGTTGTGCACAACGTCCTATACATTTGGGCTCCCACATATTTTAGTTGGTTGCATTTGTTATTTTGTTAGTCTTGGTGTCTTTAACCCTGAGTGACAGTTGACAATGGTGCAGGTCTTTAATAGAGGAGAAACTGGTCTGACCAGTTCTCTTTACTTGATAATGCTTTCACATTTGCAACAAGGTAGAGGAAGAGAGGCCTTGCTTCTCTATTCTGGGAACCTTACCAAATCTAATAAGGAGTCCCTGGTAGCAGTAACCCCTTTTAAGTAGCCCAAGTGTGAGACTCTGATCTTTTTTGTGTATGTGGCCTAGTTCCTGGATGAGAAGCCAGCTCTTATGTTAGGACTTTATAGAATCGCATAAACCTTAAGTTCTGATGTTTGTTTTTAGTGTTGCTTTTTTAAAAAAATTAAAGAAAATAAAATTTGAAAGGAAACATTCTAACCATGTACTATACTCTGCCTAAAGGACCAGTGAAGCTTACTAAGACTTTTAACAGGTTGACATAGACACTTGATTCTCTCTAGAACTCTTTCTCTTTCAAACAGAATCCTGTACTTTGATCATTTCCCACAGTGGTTTTTTTGTTGCGTTTTGACTCTTGAATCCACAGCCACATGATAAGTATATTTGTATGTGCATATATTCACATCTCAGAGGACTGGCATCATCTTGGTGGATCTTTAAGAAAGTTTGAGGAGTAAATTTTTACAGTTTTTATTTTATGCTTTTGCAGACCTTGAGGGAAGGTGTGAGGTGGAGGCGGATAGGAAGACTGAAAGGGAGGCTAAAACCTGCATACCTAAGAAGTTGAGTCAGCAACTCCTGAACCTAGGGTTGCAGGGCTCAGAAACAGCTCCAGTTATTTTGAAGGATACCATATCATTCTAAAAATAAGAAATTATTTGCAGCCCCATCAATGAGTAACATACTCTGCAGCATTTTAGAAGGGAAGTGAGACACAGGGAAATCAAAGAAATCCGTTATACACCCTTAAGTATAGCCCTGGGATTACCCAGGGTGGCTTTCGTAGAAATCGAAACCCACATCCTAGGATGTTAGCAACCCTGGACAAACTCTTTCCCTCCCCTTCCTTGAGATTATTTTCCTCTAATTCTTTATGCATTTAAAGAATTGCTGAGGAAAGTCCACGTTCTTCCTTTTTGAAAATGCAGATGTTTTAAGAAATGACCACACTCTAAACTGAGTTCTGAGCCTCCTCTTGTAATTTTTCAGGCTGTGGTCTGGGTGAAGATAGAACGATGGAGGTCTCATACCAGAATTTGGTTGAAGTCAGCTACGTCAGGGTATCTTGACTTACATAAGTCTTATAGTCCAAGTATTAGATTGGTAAGACCCTTTTGTGTCCCTGTAGCCATCAACCCATTTTGGGAGGAAAACCTGAAAATAAAGAAGGACTTATTTCATTATTCTGTAAGAATCTCATTTCTATTTTTAATTAATTAATTATTATTATTTTTTACTAAACAGGCTTTTTTTTTAAAATCTAAGTTCTTATTCACTCCTGAAACACTGTTTTCCTACTATGCTTTATATGTAGAGGCAGATTTTCATGTGATATGAAAAGTAAGTCCATTGGTTTTCACGTGTAGATGCTTTTCAAGAACACACAACTTGTCACCATCCTTTTTAACAGTAAAAAATCACATTGGCAGTTTTGGTGCCTGTTTATGGAGATTCCTTGAGAATTATCAATGGATAGAAAATTCCCCTAGGCAGATAGAAAATGTGGTCTAGTTGGACATCTTATTAAGTGGAGCTTTTTGCATATAAGGGCTTCTGAAGATGTTTAGGCTGTCAGAGCTGGAAAAGTTTAGAGGGCCTGAAAACCACTCTTTCTTTATGAATAAGGAGAGCCCAAAGCCCAGAGAAGTGAGTTGCCTGAGGTTGAGAGTGAGTTAGTGGCCCCCAGTGGTCTCCGAGCTGCTCATCACACTACCTTGACTAACAGTGATAACCGGTACATCCAACAAAGAATATAAGGCCCAAGTTTTCTAGTCTTCTGAATCTTCTAAAGAAAGCTAAATTGTATTATTAAAGTTCACGCGAAGTGTCTTTTATTACATTATGATTGTTTGAAAATTGTGTACTGTTGTAAAACCAGACTGCTTAACTGGAAAACCCAGCATTAACCTAGCCTTTACCAAGTAGTAGTGAATATATTGATGTATATAGAGGTAGAAAGAGAAAGTTGTCCATTTGAAGAGTCAAGAGAAAAGATGGTATCTTGTCCTCAGCAAGAGGCCCCACATGGATGAAAGGAGAAATTGAGACTAGTTACTATGGTTAAGGAAATGGTAATGCTCAGATGCTGATCTAATCGAGTTTTGAGTTTTGTTTGCAAAGCCACCAATTTTTATTTTGGTGCTTTTCAGATATTCTTACAGCCTTACTGGGGAGATTTATTTTTTGGAGACATTGCTCACATTGTTTACTCCTCTAGGTTAAGTGTACTAGGCCATCTGTTGTTAATTTTGTAGTTGTATTAAATTCCATTCTTTGCCTGGCTTGTAAGCACCAAAAGCAAACTTAGACAGAAGCAGAATCATTTGCAAGTCATGTAGCTTTGTGCTGAATGGTGGTTTTTATAAGTGCAGTTTTCAAATGGGCTGAGATTCTATGCTGAGTTTGGGGACAAGTAATTTAAACCTGGGGATTTTTGCCAGTTCTCTGGAAGAGCTATCTCTGAGACGCTGGGCAGTTGTTATTCCAAAGCAAGCTCTTGGGGTAAAGCTGGCAGTGATATTGATAAATTGCTTTTAAGATGCTTGGAGCTGAAGGACAATGATTTTGTAATACTCTTTCAAGTTCTCAGGATGACCTCTGAAATCTGGAACAGCTAATCTGAAAGGCCAATATTCTTTAGGGCAGGCACAGGAAAAGCATGTCCTCTCCTTGATCCTCGTGCGAGAGTTTCTTGGAGAAGCCAGGCCTATGGGTCTTGGCAGCCGGGCAGAGACATTGAGAGCAGTACTTCTGGCATTTTCAGTCTCCCCTGAGGCTTTAAAGAACGTTTCAAGGAGAACTGAGAATCATCCCTCAGCTGTCAATAGCCTCCTGAATTGGCTTCTAGGTGTTGTACATGGGACCACTGTGTGCAAAAGCACAATTTGTATTTTATCTGGGTCTCAGCATCACGTTGCTCTTTTTCCAATAGTTTTAGGTAAGTGGTGGTTTCTCTGATAGGATTTCCATTGCGAGTTGACCAAAAAAAGATGACAAAATGGGGTTATTACCTAACCAAATTGCCTCGTGTACAGACAAGCTGAACTGGTGCTTTGCCTGGAGTTGGCCTGGAGTTTTCAGAAACTCAATTGCTGCCTTTATAAGGCTGTGCCTGGGGTTGTATTTCCCATCTCTCTCGACTTTTGTTCCTGTGGAAGGGAGGAAGTGAAGCTGTGACAGATATATTGCCAGATAGCACACAATAGCACACAAAACGAGAAAGACATGGCGTGAGCCATTCACGGAGACAGATTTACACTCTGTGCTGCCCTCAAACCATAGATCCATCTATTTCAAAGAAACAACCTGCCCACTGTATTATATTTCAGACAGGGACACAGCTTGGAAGAGGGATGCTGACTCCTTCTGTTTAGTTTTGCCAACAATGCTGCATATTTTGCTGTAGTCAATTACTTTTGTGAGGATGGGAAAGTTTATTTGGCAAAGGAAAACCTGTCTCTAGATGAGAAGCTGAAGAAGGGAGATATCAGGGGAAAGTTTTGGCCATGCTGTTGCCTTAGTGAAGTGTATATGTGTAGTTTTGCTGGTTTTTGTTACTATTTGGCCAATTGTATTATCAGGTATTGGGGGTATTACACCTATTCCACAACAAGAAAAACAAAGCTAGAGAGATTGTGATTGACCCAAGGCCAGAGTGTTTGACATTCATGGTTCCTTTTTGGTTCTTTCCATAGGCCTGTTTCCTAGAGATATGGCAGAATTAACATGTGTCAGTTTGTTTCATTAATGTTACATGGTGATAACATTGCATAGTAGTAAATAGCCTGAATTCTGGAATCTGTCTGCCAGGGTTCACATCCAGGCTCAACCATGCCCTCACTACACGATCCCTGTACCTCAGTTACCTTACCATTAAAATAGGTATTTCAGGTCTTACCTTATACGGCAGCTCTGAGAGTTAAATTGAGTCAATACACGTAAGGCATTTAGAACTAAGTATTTTATAATCTTAGCTATTACATTTTTGAAATGTGTGTTGATTTCATGGCAGATATGTGTGCTACCTGGTAGATTGTTCTATAAACATTTCAAATATAAAAAATAAGTCTGCATGCATTAAAATTTACTTTCCAGATTGACAGTTTTAAGGAATGAAAAAAATATTTTGGTAATGTTCCAAACTTGGAAGAAATCAGGGAAAGAGAGGACAGTGTGTGTGTAGTTTTACAGCTGTACATGGCGGGCTTGTAAAATATGTACAGTTGACCATTGAACAACACAGGTTTGAAATGCATGAATCCACTTATACAGGGATTTTTTTCAATAGTAAAGTATACTACAGTGCTACATGATTCAAGGTTGGTTAATTCCACAGATGTAGAACTCTGGATATGGAGGAAGCAAAGATAGGAGGGGCCATGGATACAGAGGGCCGACTGTAAGTTTTACCTGGATTTTCCACTGTATAGGGTTGGGCACCCCTAACTCCTGCATTGTTCAGTGGTCAGCTGTAATTGTGTATCTTCTGTTGGTAATAATTTACTCTGGGGAGGAGAAGCAAATGTTGATTACACACCTCCTCTCCTGTGAGGTAGATTATTTTTGTTTTTGATATGATTTATTTTGACTGGATGAGACAGTTGTTTGTCTTCAGTTGAATGAATCTAGAGATATGAGAAAATGTTTTTACTTTTGTGACATGCAAGGACCTTTGAATGAAATCAGTCACCTTTTCTTGAATAAACCAGTTTCATTTTTTTAAATCTTGTGTATTTTTTTTTTACATAGATATTACATTTTTAAGTCAGATATGTTTTTAGGGTATCGTTGTTTTCTGTTATATTGGAAAAATATAATTGCATGAGTGTGTTATTCTCAGAATGAAGTGGGTTCAGGCATGTTGCCTTACCCTACTAGGAATCCCTTAGTAGCTTTTCTTCAGCAGACATTCATTGATTCAAGTCATTCATTGATTGATTTGTGAATACCTAAGTAGAGTTGTATAGGTAGGGAATTTTCAGAGTTAGCTTTTGAGCATTTATAGCATTTTTTCCACATGGCAAATATACTATGTGAGTTCAGATAAAGTCTGGTATGAATTTACTTTAAACAACTGCATTAGGTGAATAATTTCAGGCCTGTGTTTGTTTTGTCGTCACACTTTAAAAAAATTATTAAAGTTTTTCTATATTGTGGTAAAAAACACATTACATTTATATCTTAAAACATTTTTAAGTGTACAGTTCAGTAGTGTTAAGTGTAGTCACATTGTTGTGAAACAGAACTTTTTCATCTTGCTTGTCTGAAACTCTGTGCCCATTAAAACAGTAACTCTCCCTTTCTCCCTTCCCGCAGCCCCCAGTAACCCTCATTCTATTTTCTGTTGTTGTGAATTTGGCTACTTTAGATACCCCATCTAAGTGGAATCATAACAGTATATGTCTTTTTGTGACTGGCTTATTTCACTTACATAATGTTCTCTAGATTCATCCATGTTGTAGCACGTAACAGGATTTCCTTCCTTTTTAAGGCTAAATAATCTTCCATTTTATTTATATACCACATTTTGTTTATCCATTCATCCTTCTATGGATGTTTGGATTACTTCCACCTCTTGGCTGTTGTGAATAGTGTGCTGCTGTGAATATGGGTGTGCGAATATCTCGAATCCATGCTTTCAGTTCTTTTGGATGTATACTCAGAAGTGAGATTGCTGGATCATATGGTGTATCTATTTTTAATTTTTTGAGGAATCTCCATACTGTTTTCTATAGTGGTTGCACCATTTTACAGTCTTACCCACAGTACACAAGTATTTGCCAGGTCTGTCTTTTAAATAGCGCTACCCTAACTGACAGAGTGGTTTGTGGAGAAGAGGGTAGCTGTGAAAGTTAGGATAGCTGGTTTCAAGCTTGATCAGGTCCTTGGAATCAGCCTCATAAGTACTGGGTAATCATCCTTGTTAAGGTCATACTGCTGGACCAAGGCCTGTCGATTGGCACTGAATTGTGCACGGAATTGGCCTGGCTGTTGGGAGACTTAGGCTGCAGTTGCTGTGAGTGATCTTAGGCAAATCACCTTAGTGCTCTGCTCCCCACTGTTATCTGTAAAATGAGGGGGTTGCACTTCTCCCTTAATTTACCTGTTCCAGAATCTTCCTGGCCATTGTAGAACCCAAGCATCTAGGGAAGATATTATGTATAGCTTTTTGTAATTATTTGATAGATCAGGTTTCTCTTAGCACCAATTTGGGTTCTGTTTTTCTTTGTTAAACATATATTTTCTTACGCTTTTATTGCCCCAGACACTAAGCGATGTGGAGGGAGACCTTGGCGATTAAGAGTGCTGGCAGCCAGTCAGAATGTCTGGGTGAAAAATTCTTGCTCTTCCATTTACTAGGTGTATGATCTTGGACAATTTAATGAACTACTATGCCTCAGTTACTCCATGTGAAATGGAGATAATAATACCTGTGTCCAGTTCTTGTCAGGTTTAGACAAATTAATGCATGTAAGGTGCTTTGCATGGTACTAACACATAGTAAGCACTCAATAAGTGTAAAGTCTCATCATCATGTAATATCCTAATTACAATGTGGAAAATGGGTGAGGCCATCTTCCATTAGAACTCCACATTTACACTTCCTGAGGATATTGCTTCCTTACAGTGTTTTCTCTGAGGTGGGAAGAGTATACCTATTGTACAGCTGGAGACACTGAATGGCAGAGATTATGCTTTATTTGACTGGGATTAAAACTTCAATTTCATGATTGCAGCCCTTCTTTGCCTGGCATACTGTCTCAGACTTACTGACTGTAAGGCCTCGTGAGAATGGGTTTTCACATTAGAATCTGGTAAGAGCTCTTTCTGTGCTCTTCACCTTTTTATTAGCAGTCAGCCTTCCAGGCCGGCCTGAGGTAGGATCATTTTGGTTTCTCTGCAGACCAAGATCTACCTGCTTGATCCTGGCAGTTGGGAAAACATTGGATGTCTGCATCCTTTTAGAAATATAACTTGGTACTAATACTAGCTTCTTTAGTACTAATTTAGTACAGCCACTTCAGAAATCTGATTTACGTACTTAAACCTTGGCCAGTCTGTTCAAAGGTGGGTAGGTCTTGCATATGTCTGCCTTTTTGTGGGTAGCAGCAGTGCTGCAGTTACTCACCTGTTACAGTTCTGTTAATCAATATAGAGGCAGAAAGGGGAAGACCTATCCAGGAAAAACAAAGCCTCTGCTTGAAGAGTCCCGAACTTGCATTCAACAGGTGATGAGGGACATGCTGGAACCTCACTAGGTCTCAGTTTCTCCAACTATAACATAAAGGATCTGAGCCAGGGTATATTTCAGGGCTTTTCAAGTTATGAGAGTCAGACATCTTGAGATTGGAAAAAGCCCCGTGGGTTCTTATGGTACAATAGATACCGACTTGGGTCCTTGGACCCTTTAATCAATAGAAATTGGTAAGTGGCCAGATTAGAAATTCAGGCAAGGCTTTAAACTGGGACTTGTGCTGCAGCACTAGGGAGCGAAAACAAGTAGCAGGTACCCTTGCTTGCTCCCGAGGCTGGGGGGGAGCTGGTTTCTTAAATGGGGTGAGGGTAAGGGTGGATCAGTGGGTTGTGCAGGAGGTGTAGCTTTGGTGGTCTGCCCACCTCCTTGGTGGTGCTGTGTGCAGGGATCATGCGCAGTTCCCAGCTTTTGCTCTCCGTACCTCAGAAATGGCAGTTGGTTTGTGACCTTTTTGTATCTTATTGTTCATAATTGCCCCAACTGGACATGCATGCAGTTATTTTTACTCTCTTATAGTTTCTTTGTATTCTGTTGCTCAAGGAGACCTTTGTCCAGGTTCAAGCACTCTGGTAAAGGGTCCCAGGTCCCAGCCCTATCTCATTATGAAGACACTCTGAGAAGTATTTTTATTGTGTGTCTTGGGAAGAAGGAGGCATGGGGAGGTAAATGGGTGGGCATTTGGGGAGAAACTGGAAAAAGGAGAGACCAAGGAGTTCTTATGATCTGAAATGAGCTAATAACCTTTCTGGAGTGCTTGAGTGGCAGTTGTACCCTGGGACGGTCTCAAGCCCTTCTCTGAAATGGCAGCCCCATCAGACCAAGGGAGTCTTTAATGATGGCTCTGCTGTGGCCCTCAGTAGGGCCAAGGCTTTCTGCCCTGGTTCATAGCTGAGATGGAAGGATTGATGGATCGGTGCCCCTCTTCTGTGTTTTTGCTAGCACTGTCTTCGTACCCTGTTGCCATTTATGTTTTTTGATGAATGATTAATTAGAAAAATAATCATTTGTAAATTGTGAGTGAACTAGACATTTGGCCCTGCCTGTAGGGAAATGGCGCCTCTGAGCCGGGTGTAGCTTGCAGCCAGTACATCAGAGAAACAGTATTCCCAGACCAGTGATGAATTTACATGAAGTTCCTTTGCAGCATGTTAATGACTGTTACAGCCGAGTAACTAGTGAAAAGTAATAGCAAATGGGAAGAGTAAATATTTAATGCCTCTATATCATTTTTAGCTTGCTGTAAAATATGCATTTTGATTTAGGAGGGAAATGAGAGAATCTTGGACATTAAGAGTCAATGTAAGCTTGTCTGAGTAACATTCTGTTTCCTTTTCTTTCTTTCTACTTAAGTAAATTAAAATGATAAAGTGAGTTGTTGCTGAGGCGGATTTCACTAGGGAAGTGGTTTTTCTGTAAGTTTCAGGTTACAAGATGCTTCTTTCCTGGCAGTTTGAATCTATATGTCCGGTCAACATCATTGATTAAATGCCTGGTGTGTACAGAGGCCCATACTGTCTTTAAAATATAGCTTTCATCATGTTACTTTCCTGCTTTAAAACTTCAGTGACTCCTCACTGCTTCTAGGATGAAAGCTGGACTCTATAGCCTAGCTTTTAGTGCCTGTGTGCTGTGACCCCAGCCTGCTTTCCTGCCTTACTCCCTAAGAGAACTCCATGTGGACCCTTTGCTTAATCCAGAGTGCTTGACTCCTTATCCTTGTAACACGCCAGAGGCGTTCTCACCATTGCACCTCTGCTCAGATCATTCTGGGGCAGAAATGACCTTCTGTTCTTCTCTGCCTATCTAAAGCCTACCCTTTCTCCAAGGCCCAGTTCTAGAAGTTTCTCTGACTTCCCTGACTAGATAAGGAAATATAGAGAAATAGAAAAATGAAAGTGGGTCACAATTCTCTGTCCCCTCCAGTTTGCCACCTCTGTACTTTAGGGAATTCAGAATAAGTCCTACTTTCCCCCACTTCCTTCTTGGCCATCTTCTTATTCTAGACAAACTAAGTAATTTGTCCAGGTGGGCAGGTTGTTAACAACAGAAATTTCTGAGGATTAAAATTGAATTTAGTAGGGAAACTGGCCTCAGGGATAGTGCCGTGTTTTCTGAGATCAGAGAGTTTTGATGTGGTTTAGCAAGAGGTTGCACTGCTTTCTTCTGAGGCCACACTGGTCGAAGTAAGGTACCAGAGAAAGGGTGCAGGCCTTATTACTCCGTTGTTAAAATTGCCTTGCAGTGTTGAGTTCAGAGCCAGATAAAATGATAATATTCAGAGAAAATGGTCAGGATGGTGAGGCGGTCCTGAAAACATGAAGGCTGGGTGGATAGAAGAGAACAAAGGAGGCTGTGTCCTCTGTTTTCAAATATTCAGAAGGCTGTTTTCAGGAAGAGAGGTAATTAGATTTCACATATGGACCCATGAGTTGAGAACTAAGACTATTGGGGGCTAGGTTATAGGAGGACGGATTTCAGATCAATATAAGAAATACTTTTCTCATACTGTTTTGAAAAAACGAAATGGAGATAGTAGCTTTCCCAAGTGTGAAGTGATGTGAACATAGGAGACGGTATTCTAATCTTAAAGATATATGGCCTTATAGTGACCGAACCACAGGTACTAGAATGGAAGATTAGAATAGGTCATTTTCTCCTCTAGAGTAAAAACCATAGAGTTTTGGAGAAGGATTCAGTAGTGGAAAGAAACAAACCCTGCTGTGTCCAAAACTAGGAACAAATCCTGACGTGGATTGAGAAATAATAGGTCCTGTTTTCTGAGCTGGTACTGAAATGATGATGAAAACAGTATGAAATCTAGAACTGGCAGTTATTAACAGTGGATTCAAGGACCTCGAGAGTAGTATTTAAAAAGGAGAAGATCCTTGCAGAATTATCAGGGAGTCATAAGCAGTTTCAACATTAACCTTTATGTCTTCGGAAAATTTTAAAAGATCTATTGTTTTAAAAATAATAATCATAGAAAAGTAAGACCACAGAATTGTCTTGGAACGAGTAATTTGGATTTATAAAGGCTAGTGTTTAATGGGGACAGAGTTTCAGTTTAGGAAGGTGAAAAATTTGGGAGGTGGTAGATGGTGAGAATTGTAGAATAATGTGAATATACTTAATGCCACTGAACTGTACAGTTAAATACGGTTAAAATAGTATGTTTTATATTATGTGACTTTTACCACAATAAAAAGAATTAAACATGCCCCAGGATACAAATTTTAATGCATGTGTATATCTTTCTATATAGAACATCATACCTTTTGTCAGATTCTCAAAAGTGACTTTGACTCAGAAAACATTAAGAATTACTGATCTGGAGTTGTGGTTCTCAAATTTTTGGATTTAATCCATGTAGGTGGGGCAGAAGTTCCTTACCTCACCTTTACCATCCAGCATCAAGATAAGCAAATATTAGTATGAGCCATATATATATGATTTTATGAGTCATATATATATGATTTTATTTTATAAAGCAGTGTCCCATAAGCTTAAAAAATGTAATTTTGTTGTACTTTCCTTGGTGGTAGATGGCAAATGATTTAAAGAGCGTAAAAATTACAGATGAATGTTTATTGTACTAGCAGTTTTTTGGGAAGTGGGCTTGTTGTATATATATCTGCTTTAGCTGTAGGGGTTTGGATTATTCTTAAATTTAGCCACACCACATATGTATCTTAAGGTCTCATTATTGAAAATTACAGGACAAAAATATAAACATGTACCACTACACATTGAAATTAACCAGATAATCTTCAACAAGTCAGACTTCTTATGATAAAATTGAACTAAAAGTAATTTAAAACTGAAAGGCAGGAATAGCAGTATTGCAAACTGTGACTGACTTAAGACAGCACTGATGCTACAGTGATAATAAATCATCTTTCCTGAGCACTTGAGAATTCTGAGTTCCAGTATTGGTGTGAGTGCCCAGTAGATGCTCTGCAGCATTGTAGGGCAGCCCGAGTTTTTGGTAGACCA
Organism: Physeter macrocephalus; assembly: GCF_002837175.3. Lineage (NCBI taxonomy): Eukaryota > Metazoa > Chordata > Mammalia > Artiodactyla > Physeteridae > Physeter > Physeter macrocephalus. The sequence goes on along the minus strand of NC_041227.1, from coordinate 71,194,387 downwards.
AAATTTAAGTTCTTTGTATACTCTGCTAACTTGCTGATTTTAATTATTAATACAGATTTTAATTATTAATACACATTTGCCCCCAACACTTATTAGGCAACTAGCAACTCTTGGTCATATTAAAGATGAGTATCTGTGTCATTGCATATTTACCTTTGAGAGCTAAAAAAAGATGTATAAATCAGTTACAGATCTCCTGTGGTTACTAGTAGTTACAGGACCCTACTTTAAGGAACACTAGACTACTAGATTAATTTATGGTTGTAGATAAATGATACTGGCCATTTTGAGAGAGGATTAATATCTAGGAGACTATCTGAATAAAGGCCTTTCTTTTCTCATTTTGTTTAAAAATTAAAAAAAAAAAACCACATCAGCCTAAATGCTTCTGATAACCAGATACCCTTTCTTTTTAAATACCCCTTTATTTACCAACCGCCTTACGCCTGGCCCTGGAGTAAGATCAACAGCTGTGTGTGAGTAATTTTTCCCCCCCTCCCTTGCTGTGCTCCTCCTATCAAATTGAAATACCCTGGCACTTTCTTCCCTTTTTGAAAACACAAAAGAGGGTTAGGCCATATAATGGACTATTTATGTGTCAAATTAAACGTTTTACTCTGAGGCTGTTTTTGAGTTATGTGAGCAGTAAAAATATGTATTAAGCTGCCAAGCCTTTTTAAAAATGCGTATTATTTAGCTGATAGCCTGTAACAGTTTGATGGACCCGTAATGGTGTTTTGAGTCAATAAGCATTTGAACAATTATGAAAGTTATGTTTACATGTGTATTAAACAGCCCGGGTAGGGAGTGACCAAAAGTTATTACCAGTTGACAGCTGCTGTCTGGTGACCAATTTGAAATGAATTGGTGGATTCCCTTCAGTGTGGAGTGAACAGGTTTCCCTGTCAGGGGAGCAGGCTGTGTAATCATCAGTGTGCGTGTGGGGCCTCAGCCCTGGAGGCCTGCATGTTGGTCAAATGAGGCACTGGAATAAAACATCTTAACTCCATAGTGAGCTGCTCCTTATATTTACAAGTATGGTCTATTTTATTTCATTTTATGTCTTGAAATTTATAAATATGTTCACAGAATACAGGCTGTGCAAAACAAAATATTCTGTTCTTGGGAACAGGGACCAGGTATGTCTCCTTGGCATCTACTTTCTAGGGCAGTGATCTTGAAATTTTCAAGGTCATGTGTCCCTGTCCGTAATAAATATTTTTATATTCACGTCTAAATTGTATACATATTTACACATATAAAGCTTACACAAAAAATAGGAGTTTAAAGGATTGAGATAAAAAATAAGTGTACATAGCTGAGCTGATTTTACTTTGGTACTTGAGTGAATCCCCTTTGCATATACCCTGGGATAAGCACACCTTGCGTTGGAGACCAAGGCTGGTACCTTGATACCTTTGCGTCGTGGAAAGGGCACCATGGATCATAGAGCTGTGACTTGGGCATGGCATTCATAAACTTGGGCAAGTCTTTTAATTACCTTAAGCCCCAATTTCCTCATTTGTAAAATATAGATAACTACCTGTGAGGTTGTCATAAAGATTACTGATAGTAAACATCACATGTCCGCTTAAGCGTTTGCCGGAAGTCACCTCATCTCTTCCTGACCCTTTCTAAAATAGCTCCTTCCTCTCCAATCACTCTTAATGCCTACTCTGCTTTACTTCCATTGAAACAGCTTTTCGCCATATGAGTTAATACCGTTTAAGTCTTCACTGGATGGGAAGCTTTGTGTGGAGAGAGACTTTTCTTCCCTTGTTCACTGCTGTATCCACAGCTCCTAGAAGAGTGCATGGCACACAGTAGATGCTTAGTAAATGTTATTTGAAAATGGAATGTTGGTTACTTAATAAGTTGATTAATAGAGGCCATTATTTCTTTCATTGAGTGCCCTGCACATAGTTGGTGCTCTAGGATAGGAGTAGTAATTCTGTGTGTGTGATTTTCTCTCAGTGGGATCCAAGGCAGGAGGTATTTTTCCTGCAGGAGAATGGATTTTTTTGTCTATTACAGCCAGCTGTTTATCAGAGTGAGGTTAGACTTGAAGTCTGTACCCCTGGCTCTGAGCCAAGTGCACTGACCCCCGTGTGGTTCTGATGCATCACCTTGGCCTCATTAGCAACTTTCTGTGGCCCACCATGCCATCCAGCTGAGAACTTCACAGGGCCAGGGGTGACAGGCCATGTGGATTTGCCTCAGGGAGGGCAGTGGCATTGCTGTGTCAGGTCTGTATAGAGGACAAACATAATTTCTTATGTGGTTGACAGGGAGCAGTGGAGGGGAAGGAACCACACCTTTGGAAGACACTTTTCTTGGCTGCTCTTTGAAATGAGTTGTTACAGAAACACCTGTTATTTTGAAGGCCTATCATTTTTAAGGTCACACTTTTGATAGGGCTATGAAATAAAGGCATATGGAGCATTTTCCAGTGTTGCTCTGGGAACATATTCGTGTGGTGATTTAATAGGAGGGATGAATGAATATGAGGTTGGGGAGTCTTTACATGTATGAACAATTACATATGCAATTTGGTAGCCTACAAGCATTAAAAATATAGCATTTATTGATTCCTTATATCTTTCAGCTTGGTTCTTATCTGTTATCTCTACAGTTGATATGGATTTGTGCTCAACTTTCCTAAAAGGGGAGATGGGGAAATATTTTCTGGGATCAGCTGATATATTGCTCTGAATTTGACCATTTTAAAGGGTTATGGTAGATATCAATCTGGGTTGTGTTGTAGGTGAAGGATGGGGGTGTTTTCTTTATCCTCTTCTGGCCCACATCCTCTAATAGGCTACTTATTAAGGGCATTCTGGGCTGTACAGAGTGAGCTAAGAATGTGATCAAGCTCATCACATTAGCCCTATTTTCCAGGTTTGAAAAATAAATTAAAAAAAAAATTGTCTTAGGGCTTCCCTGGTGGCGCAGTGGTTGAGAGTCTGCCTGCCAATGCAGGGGACACGGGTTCGTGTCCTGGTCTGGGAAGATCCCACATGCCGCGGAGCGGCTGGGCCCATGAGCCATGGCCGCTGAGCCTGCGCGTCC
>NC_041227.1:71153498-71191144 GCF_002837175.3 Physeter macrocephalus | reverse complement strand
CGTCCGGAGCCTGTGCTCCGCAACGGGAGAGGCCACAACAGTGAGAGGCCCGCATACCACACACACACACACACACAATCGTCTTAAATAAATATAAAAGTAAATATAATAACCTCCAGAATCCCTGGAGATTCTACCATTCAAGAGCTTAGTGGGGAACGCACTACCTGAAAGACCTCTTTTTGAAGATGATCTCCTTTAATTAATTTAAAAACATTGGAACCCTCCTCATTTTAACTTAAGAAGAGGATCTCTCTTTTTTATGGTATTTTAAAGAGTCATGGTAGATGGAAATGGGGAAATTGTTGCAACATGCAAAGAGGTTTGGAGTTGTGTAGATCTTAGTACAAATCCTGACTCAGCCAGTAATTATCTATGCTGTCTTGTAAAGCTAGATAAACTGTGAGCCTTAGTTTCTTCATCTGCAAAATGGGAGCTATTTATTTCATACACTTGTGAAGACTTGATGAACAAGAGGATGTGAAAACATCTGTCACTGCCTGGTATATTTTTGACATTCAGTAAATCTTAGCAGCCCATTTCCGCCTTTTTGGGGGTAAAGCCACAGGAAGTTTTGGTAAATAATTGAAGTACTTGGTGCTAAAGGGAAATTTACCTCATGCTGTGACTTTTTTTTTTTTTTTTTTTGTACAAGCATGGGATTCTAGAAATAAAGAGAGAGTAATTTTTTTTCCCTTGCCCATATGGGTTAGTAATGCTTTTCTTGGCTTTTGACAACAACAAAAAAGACTAATTTGTTGCCTCTGGGGTGTGTGTATGTGTGTGTGTGATTTTTAACTGTTTATGTAATTCATTGCTTATCTCAGAGACTGGAACCTTTCTTCTTACCCTCAAGATTCCTGCAATTTCATGTGCTAATCCAACTGGAATTTGTATTGCACAGAACAAGAGAGTGTTGAAGTTAGAGGAGAATCTCCAGATGTAATCTCTCAGAAGAAGAAAAAGGCAAAACTTAGAGAATTTGGGACTTGTTGTGTAGCTAGTTAGTGACAAAGCTGGAGTTGCAGCAGATCTGATTTCCACAACATTGCTCTAGCACTGTGGTTCTCAAAGCATTTAGCGGACCAGCAGCATAACCTGGGAACTTGTTGGAAACGCAAATTCTTGCACTGACGCACTGAATCAGAAACTTTAATAAGCCTCCATGGTGATTCTGATGCTGCTAAAGTTTGGGAATGACTGCTGTAGTCTTTACACTATTTGGCAGGGATATTTGCTGAGTTTCATGGGCAGTGTGAGGTCTTCATTTTACCTTTCAGATGTCTCCTCCTGCTGTTTGATGTCCCCTCTAAAAGCAATTCCAACTTTGGTGTTGGTTTCCTTAGATTTGCATGTAATTGTTGCTGGGGCACTTCTGTGAAACTGATATTTGTTGCCATCCTTTCTTAACATTTGCCAAAGGTGTCTGAACTGGGCTGATTTCCTTCCAAGACAGACTCAGGTTAGGGTACAGAATTTTTTCCGATACAGGGTATAGAATTTTTTCCAGAACATCAGCAGGGTAATTTGGCTTGTTGTTGACATGACATTGATGTCTGATAAAATTACTCCTCCCTCTTTAAATACTCTGAATGTCCTTACCCACATATCTAGATGTGCTTTATAGGAACACTAGCAGATAACCTGGAATTCTCAAGAAGGCCACCATAACCATGTAAAGAGGGAATGAAGTCTTGCCTGAATGTCTTTTAGTTGCTTCAACTGGAGATAAATGCAGAGTGACCTCCATTCTGTTCAAGGAGGCTGACTTTCTTGTCACTCTGTGTAACATTAATTTCCTAATGTGTTTCGGTCTGTTTGTAAAAAGGATTTTTTTCCTAGTGTCTTAGCTGTTGGCTGGACTTTTACATTTTCATTGGTAAAATATGTATGTCTGTGCTGTGAGTGGAGAAGGATAGGTTAATAAAAAACACTGAACCAGTGTGTCATATGCAGTTAATTAACACTACCAGAAAAGCTGGCTCACGGTTACGTGTAAACTTTTATTTCCAAACATCCAGAAATTGTTCAGAGTTACCTTACTCACTTACTCTGAGGGGTAGGTTAGGAAACTGTATGGGCAGAAACTTTTAGACAGCCATTCTCAAACTTTACTTTGCATTAGAGTCTCCTGGAGGGCTTATTAAAATGCATATTGCTAGACCTCATCTGCAGTTTATGGTCCAGCAGGTCACAGTGAGGTCTGAGAATTTGTATTTCTAACAAGTTCTCAGGTGGTGCTGATGTTTCTGGTCCAGGGACCTCACTCGGAGAATCACTGCTTTAGGATGTAGATGTCTTGCTCCTCTTTGCCAAGGGAAAGGGAACTGAATTGCAGGGGCTCCCTTTTCTTTCCGCAGAAGCTTTGCCTCTTTTAAGCAAACATTAAAACAAGATTTATACACTGCATCCACGGTGTCATGCACTGAGCTAGGTGCACTGGGAATAAATAAAGTGGTCTCTGCTCTTGGGAAGCTCGCTGTTTAGAGAGGGGATTAACATAAGAAAACAGCGGTCAGGATCTAATATGACAAGTGCTGAGGTGGAGATGTCAGGGGCAGATTCTTTAGATATGCTGTGAGGACTGTCCTAAGGTTTCCTCAGACTATCTCAGCATTATATCTATGGGTGTAAGCAAAACAAAGCATCTTGCTAACTCTCAGATCAGCTTTCTCTCTTCTTTGATTTCTTGGGCATCCCAAACTGTGTATTCAGAACCTTCAGAGTTGGCATTGTCAGCTCCTCACCCCAGCTTTTGTGGAAGGGTCCCTCCTCCTTTCCCTTTTTCGTTTACATTTTAAAATGACAATTTCAGACACTGTCCACTGTAGCAGGAGGATTTGTAACAAGACCAAGTTAAGTGATCTTGGTTGAACTAATGTATGAGACAGCTTCAAAAATTCATGAGGTACCAGGGAAACTTTCTGTAGCTGGATCGGCATGCAGCGTTTCCCTTCACCTCTTCAAGCAGATCAGACATTTTGTGACAGTGCAGCAGTTTGAAGTAGAGCCTTCCAGGTTGTGGCCCTGCTCATTAAGACACTAAGACAGACCTGAGGAGAAAGAGCAAGGAGAGTGGGTTGTTACTTTCAGCTGCCCTTGTTTCCCTAACTTTGAGCAGTGACTTTGGGTTAACTGGTAAAAACTGGTAACTCCAGTTATGCATAGAACTGGTGTCTAGGGCAAATTTTTCTCCCCAGGTGATCTCCTATGGTGCTATTGGTGTTATTAAGGAGTATCTTGATCTATTAATAATGGTCCCATAATTTTAAGCACAGTGAAGCAAGAGGTATGTGTGTGTGTGTGTGTGTGTGTGTGTGTAAGAAATGGAGTGACATGGTTAGGTATTAGTACGTTCCCTACCATCTCCCTGTGAAAAGCTTCTGTTGACAGGAACAAAGGATGTAGCTAAATCCAGTGACAGGTTACAGTGCTTTCTCCATTTTATTGATTGTTCATTTCTAGTCTCTGACCTTATTTACTACTTATTGATCTAATAGAAAATCAAATAACTTTCCCTAGATAGCACTTAGGTGAGCTGGGCTTTGATGACGTGTCTCCCAAAGGGTCTTTTAAAAAGTACTTACCGGGTTCCCTGGTGGTCCAGTGGTAAAGAATCCGCCTTCCAATGCAGGGGACGCGGGTTCGGTCCCTGGTCCAGGAGCTAAGATCCCACATGCCACGGGGCAACTAAGCCCATGTGCCACAACTACCGAGCTCGCGCATGCCACAACTAGAGAAAAGCCCACGTGCTGCAACAAAGAGCTCATGCGCTGCAATGAAAGATCCCTCATGCCACAACTAAGACCTGACACAGCCAAAATAAATAAATAAACAAACAAATGAAAAATAATATTAAAAAAAATTAAAAAGTACTTACCTACTGTGTGGCAGCCTCTATACCATCTAGTGTACATATACACCTAATCTGTGAGCTTGGGGGCCCTTTCTTGGTTGGGTCACTGATGTCACAGGCTGGCCCTGTCATTTTGGCTCCTCTTCTGTAAGATCCTACACGTGCTGTGGACTGCTGTAATGGCCTTACAGTGCACACAGTCTTGGAGTCAACACAAGGAGCATATGTGAGATCCCACTGGAGATGATGTGTTGCTGAGTCAGTTCTGGTCAGTGTCTGCCAACATGGCAAATTTTCACACTAAAGAAAGCCAGAACCACTTTATTGTTATAGATTTTATTTTGAGATCTCAATTTGTGCTTTTGAGCTCCAATTTGCTTCCAAATAAGTTCTGAGTTTATTTAAATTTTAGTTTTGGCTGCTTTGGGTCTTTGTTGCTGCACGTGGGCTTTCTCTAGTTGCAGCGAGCAGGGGCTGCTCTTTGTTGCGGTGTGCGTGCTTCTCATTGCAGTGGCTTTTCTTGTTGCCGGAGCACGGGCTCTAGGCGTGCGGGCTTCAGTAGTTGCAGTGCACGGCCTCAGTAGTTGTGGCTCGCGGGCTTAGTTGCTCCGCAGCATGTGTGATCTTCCCAGACCAGGCCTCGAACCCGTGTTCCCTGCATTGGCAGGCGGATTCTTAACCACTGCGTTGCCAGGGAAGCCCAAGTTCTGAGTTTTTAATTGCTAAAAATGCTTAATTCTTTGCTATATGTGCTTGGGGAGGGAGAAGTTAGGATTTGAGTTAGGTATCTATATGGTAAGGAAACAGTGGCATGGATAATCTAACACAGGAGGTAAGATAGACTCCCTAATGTCATAGATGACTCTAACTATATTACATTCTTTTTATGTTTACATTTTCACATTTATACTTAGGTGAGGTATGTTGTGGGAAGCAATGGAAATAGAACTTGGGGAATGGTCACTGATAATCTGTGAATAATATAATCCACACAGATATAAAACCAGATCCCTGTTGGTGGGATTGATGGATGATTTTACTGGTTTCTTTTTCTTATCATTGTTTATTTCTGAGTAGGTAATACATTCATATGATTCAAAATCCAAACTATGTAAAAAAGCATATAGAGAAATGTCTCACTCCTATCCCTGCACCCATATGCCCTATTCCCCAGCCTCCCATAACTACCTTATTAGTTTCTTATGTATCCTCCATAATTTCTCAAAGCAAATAGAAATACTTTTGAATGTATGTCATATAATAGTCAGATATTATAAACATTTTGCTACATTTTGCTCTTTTGTGATTATCAGTATATCTTGGAGATCATTCCCTTCTCAGTACAGAGAGAGCTTCCTAATACTTTTTAAAAGCTGCATAGTATTTCATTGTATGGTTATACCATAATTTATTTAACCAGTTTCGACGCTTAGGTTATTTCCAATCTTTTGTGATTACAAGTGATGCTTCAGTGAATAATTTTGATCACATGACATTTCATCCATGGGTGTATGTATATCTGAAGGATAAACTCCCAGAAGTGAAATTTTTAGTCAAAGTATAATATATGTGCATTTGTAATTTTGATAGTTATTGCTAGTAGAGGTTGTACCAATTTATATTCCCACCTGTTTAAGAGTAGGGATTTCCCCGCAACCTTGTTAACTGGGTGTGTTGTTACACTTCTTAATTTTTGCCAATCTGATAGGAGAAAATTGGTATCTCAGAGTGGTTTCAATTTACATCTCTTACTATGAGTAATAGTAAGCATTACTATTACTGAGCATCTCATTACTGAGCATCTTTTACTATATTCAAGATCTAATAGTACTTCATTTTCTTTGAATAGTCCGGTCATATTCCTTGCTTGCTTTTCTGTTGGGTTTTGTTTTGTTTTTTTTCTAAGTTTTAAGAATAAACTATTTTGGAAAAGTTGCAAAGATTACTGAGTTTTTTTTCTTTCCTTATGCCGTTATTAGCTGTGTTCGTTTTTTAGACGGTTTCAGGACATACAGGTCTCCTGAAATTCTGGGTCTTGTCATAGGTATGTCAGGCCAAAGAAGGATGCAAATCTAATTCATGACTCTCAGCTGCCTCTGGGGATTTTCCATCTGGAGTGACAAGTTTGGGAGATTCTGCTGAGCCTCTGACTGTAGCCTCCATTGTGGGACGTATAATTCAGAGCCTATCTTCCATTCTTCTTCTTTTACTACTATCAATTATTAACTACAGAGGTTATTGAAGTGAAAACCGTGCCTGGAGTTTGTGTTTCTCGAGATTTACTTCCAATTATAAATGTGGTTTTCGAGTGACTGAATCTTTCATAGACTAGGTTTGAAGCACATTAAATATTTGGTTGTCCCCCTCCACCCCATCACATGCTAATTGAGAGAATGAGCAGCTGTAATTTTTCTGGAACACAGCGCTGTCGTTTTTTTCCTGTTAATTGGTGCAAAGAGGAAGGAGCTAAAATGTGGAGGCAGAGGTGCTTTTCCCAGTTGGAGACATGCCTTGAGTCTTTGTGTCCCGGAAAGGTCTGCCTCACCTGGAAGTTAAAAGCATTGGCTTCAAAATAAGACCTCCTGGATTCAGATTCCTGCTTTGCCAGTGCTAGCTGTATCTCCTCAGACACATGTTTGTGCTTTACTCTCTCCATTTATAAAATAGGGATAATGATAGTACCTGCTTCATTGAGTGATTGTGAGGATTAAGGTTCATAATATGTGTGAAGTGCTTATTGGCACTGGCCGGGGACATTGTAAGTTGCCAGTAAATAGTGACTTAAAAGGGACAGTGATTTCAGAGCCCATGGGATAAAGTAGCAGTTGTGTTGCATTTGACTTGTGTTGATTAGCTTTTCTTCCTGCTCTGTCCTTTACCTAGAGAGGAGTTTAACCTACTAACTGAAAGGTGACTCGCGCAGAGGGTATTTGAGTATTAGTGAGTGCCAGACTCTAAACAAGATGATATGTGAGATGCTGCCCAGAGTCCTCAGGGAGCTTGCAGTCTGACAGGAATCTGAGCACAGACACCTCTAAACGCAAAGCTGACTGTCACCACCCTGGGGGTACAGAGAGAACATAAAGTTACTCTTCTTTTACTGGGGTGCCTAGGATATGTGTCTTCAAGAAGGGCACCATTTGAGCTGAGAACCGTTAGTAGGTGAAGCAAGGATATGAGGGAACCTGGGCATTGATGATAAATAACCTTTCTGTAGGGTTTTGCAGTTTGGGAAACATTTGATATATTTCATCTTACCTCAATTAAACCTCATAAAATAGCTGAGTTTACTGCTGAGGAAATGGAGGGTCACTTAGGTTACCTGATTTGTGCAAGGTCAGACAGCTCCTTGGTGTTGTTGGGGTTTAACTACAGGTCTCCCGACTCTGAATTTCCAGATGTTTTCCCCTGGTCTCTTGAGTGAAAAGGACAGACACCAGCAAGGGGGCGCTAAGAAGAGAATGTCAGCAAAGGAGGCGCTGGGAATAGCCCCTAAGTGTCCCTGAGTTTAGATCAGACTCTTCTAGGACATCAGAGCTAGAAGGAGGCCTGAGAGCAGCCAGCCTCTTGCTGTGACTGATGAAGTGGCAGTGTGCTTGTGAGGGACTTACAGGGACCCATACGGTGCTGGCAGGCAGCTTTATGGAGAGGGCAGAGAGTTCCCCATGGCTGTTCCTGGGTGGTCTTTGGGGGTTGATTAATTGCTGGCATGGAGGGAGTTCATTATAGGAAAATAGGTAAAGTTAGAGAGGGGAGGACCTGTAACTTGAGAGGCAGGCAGTTTCCCTGGGATATTTTCCTGAGCAGCACAAAATAAGGGCTGTAGTTTAGTATTCAGATGTGGTTCCAGTTGTGCAAGGACAAGGAGAAAGAGGCAAAGGCAGAGAGAAAGGGAAGGAAAATGAGTGGGTGATTTGAAAAAAGGTCAGTGAGAGATCTTTGTGAAAGACGCATCCTCAGTGTCTGTGGGGCAGGCATCCGAAATCCTGGGGACTTGGTACGTGGGAGAATGTCTTTAGCAGTTCTCTGACCTGAAGTGCTCTGGGCTGCCTTGGGTGTGTGTAAACTTTTGTCGTGGTGTGGGGGGCACAGTGGCCACTACATGTTATTTCTCAGGGTCGCATTTGGGGTAATTTCTACTTTGGATAGGAGGTTATTCTAGGCAGAGCTGGTGTGGACCAGCAACATCAACACCCCCTGAAGTCTTGTTAGAAATGAACATTTGGGGACCCCCTACCCCAGAGCTTACAAAATCAGAATCTCCAGGGGGTAGGGTTCAAGAACGTGTATTTTAACAAGATCCCCAGGTCATCTGTCTGCATGTTACATTTTTGGAAGCATTGCCATTATTGTCTAGAGGCCTTCCAAGGTCCTCCTTAGGGTTCTTTGCTGCTGCAGTTAAGGTGTCATTCACTAAACTTCTATTGAATTTTTGTTATGTAGGCACAACACAAGGTGGACTCCAATGTGGATCCTGCCTCTCCTGGAACATACAGTCTAGATGAAGAGATAGGATTGTTTACAAATAACTAGTATAAAGACAGAAACTGTTAAAGGCCTGTAAGGGAGGCACAAAGAACACCTATGGCCGTGTGGAGGGTGGACATGTTTCTGTGGGTGTGTGCAGGGTAGGTGGTGTGCAAAGGAGGGAAGCGTTACCTTGGACCAGGACTCCTGGGTAATTCTAATCAGTGGTCTTACGCTTTGTTGCAAGCCTGATGGTGGCTTGACTTTGACCAGAATATGGCCATACCAGTGTGTGGACAGAGGCCTGGCTGAAAACTGTTCAGCCTGCCCCATCACTTGACTGGGTCTGCTCTTGTCGACTTGATAAATGCTTTAAAAATTGTCGGGATTATGTAGATGACTCATGGAAGGACATCCCCGGCATCTGCTTTTAGATCTCCTCTCACCTGCACTGCCTCAAAAGCCTGCGTATCCACCATTCTGTAAAGGAAAAAATTGATTTGTCACTGAATTTCCATGCCTCAGCCTGGGAGAAATGTAAATGTTGTACTGGCCTTTAGTACTCTGCCTCCAAGCCTAGATTTAGAGCTGATCATTATACTTTCAGAGTAGGTTAGGTATGAAAATAGCAGCAGCTTGAAGAGTCAGAGGAAGCTGTTTGCTCTTATCTGCGGGTTTGGTCAGGGTGGAAGTACGAATATTAATACATTCCACTTAAACAATAAAATAACTCCCAAGGGAGAGGAACTATAAACTTTAGTAAATATCAGAGATGTTAAATGCTAAAAATAAAAGCTCTCTGCAGCTGTTTGGCTCTTTAAAGAGAGAGTTTATTGGTCAGGATTTCTGGTCTGTTTGGTCATGCTGTGCTACCCCCCCCCCCCCCCCCCCCCGCCTTTTTTTTTTCCTGTGTGCATGTATGTAAATTCATTAGAATATAAATTAGTTAATTAAGTAGTACAGTGTTTCTAGAGTGTGCAATAGTAACCTGGCTAGCTAACTTAATTAAACCTTTGTCATTTTCTTTGAGAAACAAGTTTCATCTTGGGAGGTCACTGTGTCCTGGCTGTTTTACTTCTAAAATGTACCTTGACTCTATCCTCTCCTTTCTGTCCACCTTTTCTCTGGCCCAGAAACTTGGATCGAATCATCACCCGGGCTTCATTCTCTCTTCCCCAATTGTTTCACTGTGCTGTCACCACTGGAGATTTCTTTCAGAAATCCCATACTTTGCACATTGCAACTAGAGTCTAAAAAACCTTCAGAGGCTTCCTGTTGTTCATAGGACATACATACCGTTTTCCAAACTCCTTAATATGCTATGTGAGCCTCTTTACAGTCTGGCTCCAAAATACTGTTCCAGGTTCCTTTCGAAAGGCTAATTCTTCCCTATTGCCCAGCCCACAGAACTATCTACCGTTTCCAAGTACAAACAAAATATAACCACTAGCAGCCCTACATTGGTAGGGAGGACTCTAGGTGTTTGACAGCCATTATCTGATTATAGTGTTAAATTTAGCATCAAAGAGTTCTGTCATTTGTCTAGGTCATGCACCTTGTTAAGTGTTAGAGCTGGGTTTTGCATTCAGATATTTTGATATTCTAACTTCCAGTTCCTGCTTTTATGTTTCTGTGCCTTTGCTTATATGGTTTCTATGCCTAAAATGTTCTCCTCTTCCCTTTTTTCTTGTAAGACCTGGAAACTTATGTGTTAGGCTTTTCTAACAAGGTGCTTCCATAGGTCTTTTTACCTATCGCAATTAAGCTGGATTATATAATTATTACTAGAAGTAATAGTACCTAGTACTAGTAGAAGGAGCTGGTCCCAAATCTCAATTTTTCTTCATTTCCCCTACAAATATTAGCTGCCTAATAAGTATTGTAGAATGAATGCATGAATGGATGAAAGGATGACTGGGTAGATGGATGGTCTGGTCTGGGTCCTTTTGTGATTTGAGTAGAGTATCCCTTAGCTAAGTTCAAGGCTGCAGAATTGCTATGTGGGAAGAATGCATGTCATTTCAGCTATATCAGATTATAGCCAGGGATGGCCCAACAAGCAAGGATTAAATACCAGTGAGTTGTTGATCTTATATTTGGATCTAAGTGGAAATTTAGCTGAAGAATTTGGAATGAGTCTGTTCATGGAAATTATTTTTTAAGAGTTGATTTTCTGATTTGTAGCTATAGCAGTTTGCTAGGGCTGCCATCACAAAGTACTAGAGACTGGGTGGCTTAAACAACAGAAATTTCTTTTCTCAAGTTTTGGAGGCTAGAAGTCCAGATCAAGGTGTCGGCAGGGTTGGTTTCTTCTGAGGCCTCTCTTCTTGGCTTGCAGGTGGCTTCCTTCTTACTGTGTCTTCACGTGGTCTTTTCTCTGTGTGCGTGTTATGTCTGAATGTTTTCTTCTTATAAGGACACCAGCTATACTGTATTAAAAAGAAATGGTTTTAACTTAATTACCTCTTTAAAGACCTTATCTCCAAATATGATCACATTCTGAAGTACTAAGACTCCAACAAATGAATTTTGGGGAAACACCCACCATTCAGCCCGTGACAGTGTATAAAGGAAATTCCTTTACTCCACCCCTCCCCTCTCATCCTTTTCCTTTTGTTTCCTTTTGGCAATTTTGTTTCATCAGAGGGCAGTGAAGAGGAGAAGTAAAGATAGAGAAAAATGAATTTATTTTGGGTGGATTTCAGGAAATAGCTGGTGGGGGGAATGGCTCAAGCTGTTGGTGAAAATGAGATTTGGACACTGCCTACATACATTTGTATGGTCTTGGCACATTCTGGTCTGGTTTTCTGGACAGATGAAAGCTGACTGTGTGGTGGAGGTCTAGTCTGTTACTAAATGAAAAGGGAAATTGATAATCTTGTAGTTTGTTTTGCCCACCTGGAAAAGTGAGAACTCTATCCTTATCTTTCAGCCCTTCTTCCTAGAAGTAGCTCAGGGACTTGGTGAGCACACTGAGGGCAGGCCCAGGACAGATTAGCCTTGTACCCTCTGCCATGGCTGATGCCCTATCTGGAACTAGCAGGTGTTTACAAAATATATGTCAAATCGAATTACTGAACTTGCTTGGCTCAAATACTTTGTTTTTCCCCAGACCTTTTGTGAGGAATTTTTCTCTATCCTTGTTTAATTCCTACCCTTGTCTCCAGTTCTCAACTGTGGCTTATGCCTTTTCTTCCCATTCTCTTTGTAATTATCAAGTAATTTACTAAATAGAGACAAGCTTAACTAGACATTAAATAATTGCACGTGTGCAGCTGAATTGAGCTGCTGTCCTTTAACTAGGAACTCACAGCTGTTTGTGTTGTATTGTGTGATGAGATTTCACCTTGCGTTGTTTTGTTATGTGATATCTTGCATATTGTAAAATAAAAGAATGTTTATTAGAAGCTTCTGCTCTAAGCAGTATATAAAGGCTGGTATGTTCCCAGGAAACCAATATAAAGATAGCGGGAGGCCAGGTCTGAAGCCTTTGCAACCTCTGATACTTTTCCTTTCCTGGGATTTTTTCATTTTTGTTGAATTTTTCTTGATAGGGAACACCTGATTTGCTCCTGAGTCTCCAATATGACCAGTCATCATATTTTAAAAGTATTTCTTTTGCTCTTTTTTTGTTTGTTTGTTTTGTTTTTGTTTGTTTGTTTTTTGCGGTACACGGGCCTCTCCCTGTTGTGGCCTCTCCCGTTGCGGAGCACAGGCTCCGGACGCGCAGGCTCAGCGGCCATGGCTCACGGGCCCAGCCGCTCCGCAGCATGTGGGATCTTCCCAGACCAGGGCACGAACCCGTGTCCCATGCATCGGCAGGCGGACTCTCAACCACTGCACCACCAGGGAAGCCCTTTCTTTTGCTCTTTAACGTTAACTGTTAAAGCAAGAGTTTTTTCATTTCTTCCTAAGAGATCAGTGGTATGTCCAACAGGCTGGCTCCTTCTGTGTTTTAATTATCAGACCTTATCTGCATGCTTTTTACACAAATTTGCCCCATCAGAAAGAGTTGTAGCTTGTATAATTGTGAATTTTAGTCCTGTGTTATGTTGTAGTGCCACCAGTTTGTTTTCTTTGACTGGTTTCACATAACAATTGCTAGAGGTAGACACCAATTTTATAGTACTTAGTTCAATGCAGAATTTAGAGTAAGCTGAAGGATTGTTTGGTTACACTATGCAGCAAACCCAGTGGTTGCAATAATCAATATACATGGATCTACTCTTAAGGATGTAAGGAATGTCATGCTGCCACTTACCAGCTGTGTGACCTTGGGCATGCTACTTAAATGTCTAAATCCAAGTTTCTTCATCTAGGTAGTTGCAAGGATTAAAGAAATTTGTATTTGATATTTGCATGTACACAGTATTTGCATGCAATATTTGCATGCATATAGTGTGCCAGGCACTATTCTGGTTGTTGGATACATTTTTGAAAAAAAAGCAGACCAAATCCCTACCCTGGTCGGGTAAACATCTGACTTTAACTGTCAACTAGACAGAATCCGCTTGGTAGGAGAACATGATAGCTAACATTTATGAAAAAAATTTAATTGAAACATGTAACTAATAACACTGAGTTTATTTGGTACATTTAAACCCTATTTCTATCTAGTTTAGTACGTCTGCCTTATAGAGCAGGTCTTAGAGAGAGCCCTTCCCCATAGAATAGCTGTCCATATTGACGGTCTTGGCTGTTAAAAAAAAAAAAAGGTGCACAGTCTCTGCGTCTATTATTTTGGAATTGTTGGTCTTGGGATGCTGACTGTGTAGCCTCCTTCTCTAGGTCTTTGCTTTATAGGTTGTTTCTAAGATTCCTGAAGGGGACTCAGAGAATGAGCTCTGAGTGACACGTTTGATCCTATAAATCTGTTTGTGAAAGCCCAGTTTGTTCAAGTCAAGTCTGAATGGCTCAGAGAGGACAGTGTGATGTTTAGCTTACCTAGCCCTGTCTTGTATCATTGATTTGCTAATATCTGCAGAATCACAAGCAGAAAAAATATCCCAGAGCATCAGATTGATCAGTTCTCTTGTATTCTTTTTCATGGGCAACTGAAAGAAAAACCTTTCTGAGGAAAGCTCTTTCTCCTCTTTTTGTGTCTTTTTCTGGAATAGAAAGACAGCCTTGTGATACCATTTTGACTGTGGGATTCTGGAGTTCAGACATAGGAGGGTGTTAGTGACCAAACATCACTTCCTTGGGGGCAGGGGTGGTGGTTGTCAGTGAGTCTAGAGCTGTATCTTGAGAGGAATGGGCAGCAGCTCCTGCAGGGACACAGAGATGTCAGGCACCCATCTCACAGTCTGCTGAATGCTGAGTTCACAGCAGTTGGAGTATTTAAACCAGGGTTAACGTTTAGTGTGTGCTATTATGAGAGATATATGAGGTCAGAGTTAGGACCCCATCATGTGGTGGCAATTTGCATTCTTTATTTCCTGTATTTTCTTTTAGGAAGGGAATAAATAATATGTGATAATGAAGAAAGACATGTTTTTGTGGCTTTTTAAAAAATTGAATTTTGATTTAGGATATTTTATGTCATGGATGTTTTTTGAAGGACATGAAATTTGGTTGCTTATTTAGAAGCTTTTGAGAAAATTGGATCTCTGACACACAAGCAGTCCCACATTGAATTCCCTCCATTTATTGCTGCAAAGACATGAACATTTTTGTCAAAGCTGTGGGAGGGGTGTTACATGCTTGTTTATCAGAGCCACCAAAAGTAGCTCAGACATCCCTCACGACTCAGCTAATGCCCTTGCTGCCTGGTTGGGTATTTGTGTACTGAGGACTTGCTTCCTTGCTGAAGGCTAGGAACATGTCACAAAGCCAGATTGCTGTGGGGATTGTTGCAGTGAGCAGACTTAGGGAGATTGCACAAGCCTGGCTAGTGCCCAGGTTTAGACTACCTTGGAAGAATTGGCTTGAGGGCAGAGAAGAGAAGTTTGGAAAACTCCTTTCTTCCTCTTTGGTGGCATTAACCCCTGTGAAACCAGACTGAGATGCTTTTGTTCTTTTTCCAGAACTAGGGTAGTATCGCTCCTCTGGACTTAAACTAGTTGGTATTAATCACAGGAAGAGGCTTTGTGTGGGTGCCACGTGCAAATTGTTGAGCTGTTCAGGTGGAGTTAAATTTGACACCAGAGGAATGAGTTAGCCCCAGCAGGAGGTAGCAGTGGGTTGAGGAGGTCTGCACTTCAACCAGAGATTTTCACTTCATAATGTTTTTGTTTTTGTTTTTGTTTTTTTTCGGTACTCGGGCATCTCACTGTTGTGGCCTCTCCCGCTGCGGAGCACAGCTCCAGACGCGCAGGCTCAGCGGCCATGGCTCACGGGCCCAGCCGCTCCACGGCATGTGGGATCTTCCCGGACCGGGGCACGAACCCACGTCCCCTGCATCGGCAGGCGGACTCTCAACCACTGCGCCACCAGGGAAGCCCCATAATGTTTTTTAAAAAATTTTATTTATTTGTTTATTTGGTCGTGCCATGTGGCATGTGGGAATCTTAGTTCCCCAACCAGGGATTGAACCGGAACCCCCTGCAGCAGTCCTAACCACTGGACCACCAGGGAATTCCCCACTTCATAATATTTTTACTCTAACTTCTTCCTCTCAGTGTTGAGAAATGCCCATCTGGCCATTCAGATAGTTTGGGCAAGTTTTCACCCGTGAGAGTGCTCTCCTTAAAGATGGTGAATTGACTCATTCATGGCTCTTTAAAAATAAGCACATTTCTGAAACCATCCATCCTAGTGTTCAGCAGTCTGGATAACAAGGTACTTTTGTTCTGAGTTTGTTGCAAGCATGCACTGACTAAGGGTAGAAAGGGCAAAACCAGAGATTTTTCCTTCTGTTGAATCTTTTCACCATGAGGATGATTTTGTCCTTTAAATAAAATAAGCCGGAAGTCTCAATTTTATTAAGTGAGGAGTGTGAGGGAGATAGAAATGAGGCAAGGTGCTATCCCTGTTTCTTAGAAAACTCTCCTGCTACTTTTTGAGCTGTGTCCATCGATCAAATTTGAGTCATTGCTTCAATAACATGACATAAAACATCTTCCTCCTTTTTAAAAGTATCTTTCCTTTAAAAATTTCTAAAAAATGCCAGAACCTTCCCAAGTCAGCTTAATAAAACAACTCAAGTGTGAAGGGATCTGAAATTACTTTAAACAAAGCAAACGATTCTGATTCTCCTACTTGGGAGACATTATCTTCTTGAAGGCCAGCCCTCTAAACTGTGGGAAGATTCAAAGCAAAATCCAATTAAAGTCCCCTAATTCCCATAAGTAATTTCTTTTCTTTTCTTTTTTTTTATGATTTTCTTTTTTTTTTAAAAATTGGGGTATAGTTGTTTTACAATGTTGTGTTAGTTTCTACTGTACAGCAAAGTGGAGTTCCCTGTGCTATACAGCAGGTTCTTAGTAGTTATCTATTTTATATATATCAGTGTATACATGTCCATCCCAATCTCCCAATTCATCCCACCACCCCACCCCCTGCTTTCCCCCCTTGGTGTCCATACATTTGTTCTCTACATCCGTGTCTCTAAATTATCCTTTTATATATCTTACTTGTATGCAGCTTGCAAGTGAATATCACTGTGAGAGCTACAGTTTGTCAGGGTTTAGATCTTAATTAGCTCATGAGATTGCATCCTTTTGAAGCTGTATACCACAGGTTGTTGGCTAGTTTTCCAAAAGCAATTAAAATGCCCACTGTTATAATTAAGCTTGTTACTGGTTGTATGTTCTAGTTATAAAATGTATTTGGCAGTTAAAGAAACTGAGATTGGGGCTTTTGGCTGGACTCTTTGGGATGCAGTAAACTGGCTTCCACCTTAGTATCCTGTTAGGAGAGTCACTGATATGGGTACTTAGATGGTGGGTCATATCTTAGGTCCTTGAGTATTTATTGTTATTCCATAAATAAGAGCAACCTTAGGTTTTTACAAAAAAGCTAAAGTTAGGGAATGTGAGTTCCTGATCATGTCCTACTCTATATACAGGAGACAGAAATCTAAATTTCCAAATTACAGTCTTGTAGCTGAGAAAGTCGTTTTAAGGAAGCATTGTCTTATCTTTAAGAAGGTAGCTTGACTGTGACAGTGAACAATTTAATCTGTTAAACTAACATCTCTTGCTCTGGTCAAATTTCTTGTCTGTTTGTTGAACCAGGAGTTTGACGGAAATGTTCCAGGTACAAGATGCGGTTAATATCTGTTTCTGAACCACACAGCATGTAGAAGTTGGTAAGCGGTGTTTACACCATCTCACAGTGAGATTAGTCTGAGCTGGCCCATGGGAGAGGCTGTGATTGTCAGGGCTGCCCTTGGTGGCAGATATAATTCTTAGTGGCTTTCTTTGCACGATGCTTGCCTTTTATTCTTTCTTTTCTTCTCTTGACTATTTCTTTGTTTCTCAACACTCAGAGTGGCATGGTGGATGAGACCATGGGACAAAAGAGTCATTTAGTGTACAGGTGGAAATCAGTACTTAAAAAATGACGTTGAGGTTTTCTTGTGTATTTTATTTTGATACCCATTTAGCACACATGGAGGAAAACGGACCTCTTAGTTTATGTGGTTCCATCTCTTTGCCTTGCCTGTTTGTGTCCCTCACCCCCCACCCCCATGCAATTAACATGAAAATGATAGTCTAAGAATGAGCTTAGAGCATTTAGCACTGGGCTGGGGGAATGCTTCACAGGATGTTAAAATCAGAGAGAAAGAGAAAAGGGCAAGTGTTTTGTAATTACTGTTTGGTTTTGAGGAATAGTGGAAGGATTGAATCCTATTTTAAATGTACTTCTTTCCAGAGTTCCTTTAAGGTCTTGATTAATGATTTAAATTATTTTCTTTATTGTGCAGAAAGATTAGAATTATTAGAGATACATTTTTCTTGGGAAAATACTATTTGTGGTTCTTGGGATGTTAAGTCTATAAAATATTAGTATAGAAGAAACTTGAAGTCTTGTGGGTCTAAGGACATTGGCTTTAATCCATATATAGTAGCACTTCCTATGCTTTCTTTGTATTAAGTTTTCCATAACTTATTTCTAACCTTGTAAAAATAGAGGGAAGAAACCCCAAATTATTAGTTTGGTTTCTTTGAATTCTACAATTTTTCCCATGTACAGAACAAAATAAAACCAGTGTTTGCTGCCATCCTACAACAGATGATTATTGGTTCTGAGGAAATGACTATCTGTAAAGTATGCATTTGTGTGTAATATGTGGTATTTATTATGTGTGGTGTTTTATAGTTAAAATATAACATAATCATCATGAAATAATACACATGAAATGAGATGTGATGATGAGATGAGATTGACTTAAAAATAAACAGAAAATAAACAGTAGAATCTCTATTAGCAGTCTGCCTTGTAGACCTCATCAGTCAGGCTTAACTTGTACATCGGTTTCCTACATAAAGTCATATTTAGCCTACCAGTTCAGGATAATGCCCTTCCTTTGTGTGTCCATAGCACTCCATATCTCTCTCATTGTGGTACTTCCACAATTGTTTATGTCTGATTCCTCCATTTGACTATAAACTATTAGAACATGAGCAGATATTATGCTTTTTATTTTTCATTTTATTTTACTTTTTCTCTTTGAATTCTTTAAAAAAAATGAAGTATAATTGATATACAATAAACTTCACATATAAGTGTGTTAAGTTTTGACGTAGTGTATACCCATGAAACCATTCCATGGTTAAGATAATGAACATATCTACCACCCCCCAAAGTTTCCTCATGCCCCTTTATAGTACTTCCTCCTGCCTTTCTCTTTTCCCTGTCCTGAGGCAATCACTAGTCTGCTTTCTATCTCTATAGATTAATTGGCATTTCCAATAATTTTATATGAATGGACTCTCATACAGTATTATTCTTTTCTTTAGTCTGGCTTTTTTCACTCAGTATAATTATTCTGTGATTTATTCACATAGCAGTGGTTATCAATAGTTTCCTTTTTATTGCTGAATGCTATTTCTTTCTTTGGATATAGCAAAGTTTGTGTATCCATTCATCTCTTTTGGGGCATTTAGATTGTTTCCAGTTTTCTGCTATTATAAATAAAGCTGCTGTGACACACCAATCTTCATACGAACATATGTTCTCATTTGTCTTAGGTAAATACTTAGGGATGGAATGTCTTGGTCACATGGCAGGTATATGTTTAAATTTATAAGGAGCTGCCCAACAGTTTTCTAAAGTGTTTGTACCATATTAGATTCCCATCAGTAGTGTGTGAGAGTTCCAGTTCCTCTGTATTCTTGCCAACACTTGGTATGGTCAATATTTTAAAAATTTTAACCATTCTAATGGGCATGTAGTAGAAATTTCATTGTGGTTTAAGTTTGTATTTCCTTAATAACTAGGGATGTTGACCATCTTTTCATGTGCTTGCCATTCATATATCTTCCTTTGTGAAGCATATGTTCAAATCTTTTGTCCATTTTTTTTTTTTTTTTTTTTTTTTTTTTTTTTGCGGTACGCGGGCCTCTCACTGTTGTGGCCTCTCCTGCTGCGGAGCACAGGCTCCGGACACGCAGGCTCAGTGGCCATGGCTCACGTGCCCAGCTGCTCCGCAGCATGTGGGATCTTCCCGGACCGGGGCACGAACCCGTGTCCCCTGCATCAGCAGGCGGACTCCCATCCTCTGCACCACTAGGGAAGCCCCTCTTTTGTCCATTTTTTGAAAACTGGGTTGTTTTCTTCTTACTAAGTTTAAGAGTTCTTTACGTATTCAGAATTCAAGTCTTTTGTCAAATATATGATTTGCAAATATATTATCCCAGCCTATGGTTTGCCTTTTCATTCACATTAACTGTCTTTTGAAGAGCAGAATTTAAAATTTTGTTGAAGTGCAAGTATCAATTTGTTCTTTTGTGGATTACATTTCTGGTGTCATTGCTAAGAAATCTTTGCTTAACCAAAGGTCACAAAGGTTTTCTTCTGGAAGTTTTGTACTGTTGGATTTTACATTTAAGTCCTTGATTCATTTTGAGGTAATTTTAGTGTATGGTGTGAAGTATGGATTGGAATTAATTTTTTCTCATATGGATACCCAGTTGTTACATCATTTGTTTAAAAGACTGTCCGTTCTCCCTGAATTAGCTTTGCACCTTTATAAAAAATTAGTTGTCTATATATGCGTGGATCTATTTTATTCTCTATTCTGTCTGTTCTATTAGGTCTGTGTGTCTGTCCCTTCTCCAGTATCACACTGTCTTGATTACTGTAGCTTTATATTAAACTCTAGTAGTATGAATTTCCCAGCTTTATTCTTTTTCAACCATTGTTTTGACTATTTAGTTCCTTTGTTTTTCCATATAAATTTTAGAATAATTTAATCTGTAATTTAAAAAACTATCCTCCTGGGATTTTGATTGAAATTTCACTAAATCTGTAAATTTCACTAAATTTAGGGAGAATTGTTCACTATGTTGAACCTTCTAATCTGTGATCATAGTGTATCTCCCCATTTATTTTGATCTTTTTTGATTTCTTTCCATCAACGTGTTGCAGTAGTTAGCATACTTGTCACATATATGTTTTATACTTAATCTTTCTACATAGCTTCAATTCAGAAGGTTCAGAGACTCCTCTTTGGTGCTGTTCTTGAGATATGTTTATATTATATCTTTCTAATAATAATTTCAGTTGTGTTAGTCTTCACCATTGCCTTAGTTTTCCTGAGGAAGCCAAATTTTATTTGGAGTCAAACATGCCATGGGAGGTCATTGACTACCTAGGTAACATGCTTAGATTTAACATCAATGAATGACTTTAAAGCAATTCATATAACTCCTTCTTTGGCTCATATAATTTTTCTTGAGGCATAAGCAAACGTGGTTTCAGAAATGTTTAGAGCAGTTGTAATCCAACTGTGTTTGAAAGAAGAATTTTAAATGGCTGAAGAGCTGACCACTTTTTATGCTGAGTAGGTAGCAGCCCAGAGGACATTGGTGGCTCTTGAAGCACTATCAATATTTCTTACCTGGAAAGCAATGAAGGACATATTTTAGGTTGGGAATAGATCATTCATAGGCTAGTGGAGTGCCGCGTTCCACTGGAAGGATTCCTTAGAGATCATCAGTTCACAGAAAGGGAAAGCGAAGCCTGAGGATCATACTGTACTCTGAGACTTGGTGTCCTTGGAGGATCATACTGTATACTCTCAGTGAATTCTTCTTGAAAGCCAGTCTGTTTCCATCAACACCTACAGAGACATAGCCCTTCCCACTGAGCAGATTATGTACAGTCAGGTTAGGCAGTCAAAATGGAGAGATAGGAATTGGTGTTGGGTTATTAGAGTCAGGATGGTCATTGATCAGAGATGATGATGTGACCTGTAGGATCATTATGAGAACTTCCCATGAGGGACAATTGTGGACGATGATTGCTTACATAAACTAGTGCAGTTAACTTTGTGCCAGGCACTACTCTAAGGGATTTATGTTTATGAGCTCCTTGAATCTTAACAGGCTTGTGAGGTGTAGTTACTGTAATTATTCCATTTTGTGAGTGAACGCAATGAGGCACAGAGGGACCAGGGATTTTTCTAACGAGTGACAGAGGTGGGAGGGCATTCCGGGCCGTCCGGCTCTGGAGTGTGCACGCCTAACCACTGCACTGCCGACAGACTGCCCGAGAACGTGTCTATTATGTGAGCCCATAGGGCAGTGATCCCCGAAAACCTCTCTGTCAGCCTTGGGGACCTTGAGTTTCAGTTGTTTTTTTTAAGTTTTAAAACAAGAGAGACTTCTGTTAGTGGTGAGATTTAGACTTTTCATTTCTGAAGTTCTGAATTTAAAGTTCTTTGGAACATATAGGTTTTCTAATATTAAGTATATGTGTGTATGTAAAAGTTTCACTTGTTTAAAAAGTCCCTTCTCTCCCTTAACTGCATACTATCTGTTTTAAATGTTTGTTTCCCAAGTTTTTTTTTTTTTCCTTTCTGAAGAGGACAGACTCAGGCTTATGTCAAAATGCAGTTGACTGTGCCTTAGATTTGGAATGTGCCAACAAAAGACTGTAGAGCTATGTATACAGTTGGCTCTTGAACAATGTGGGGGTTAGGGCCACTGGCCCTCCCCACAGTCGAAAATCCACATATAACTTATAGCTGGCTTTTTGTATCTGTAGTTCCTCTGCATTTGCAGTTCTGCATCCGCAGGTTGAACTAACTGGGGATTGTGCAGTACTGTAGTATTTACCATAGAAAAAACTCCACATGTAAGTAGAACTGCACAGTTCAAAGCAGTGCTGTTCAAGGGTCAACTGTACTTATATGGGGCCAGGTATAAGCACTCTTGAAGAATCCCAGTGACTCAAAGGACCAAGTACAGTATTGGGAGAAGAAGCTGTGGAGCAGCTGCCTGCCTCCAGCCAAAAAGGCGCTCCTGGGTGACGTTTGCCACCACCTCCTTGGGTGTAGGCATTAGAGTATGAAAGCCGGCCTGATGGCTCTGTGTTTGTGGCTCCACTTGGAAACTTAACAGCATTTCAGCTGCTTGCTCCTGTGTAGGCACAGAACCGTACTTAACCATAATGCTTGACTGTAACTCTGAGGAGAAATGAGGACAGGAAAGTTGGACAGCATTTTCCACTTGGTGGAGGATGGAGACCAGAAGGAAGGGATGGAAGGAAGGGATGGAAAGGAGTAGAATAAAAGTAAAAAGTGATGAGTTTAGATATATCTTGCTTGAGGTTTTCTATTGTTGAGGGAGCCAATACCCACAGTAGTAGCATTTGTACTTTGGGAAGGGGGTGGAAGTAGATCTTCTGGAATGTAATCTGGACTGATTCCTTCTTGAATGGAGGAACATAGATGATTGTGTGGAAAGGCTCTCACTCTCTCTCTCAAATGTACCCACATGTGCACACTGTTCTTGTTTTTGCTAACTACAGAAGCTAAACAGGGCAGTTGGAAAGAGTTCATCCACTGTTTTAATCCTTGGGTGAGATTGTTAAATGATAGCCATGTTCTGGTTAGCACAAGAGTTTTTTTGTCCCTGGCAGCAAAGGAGGCCAAAGATTGTATTTGAACTTTGGCTCTTCAATTTAAGTCACTAAAAATTTATCGAGTGTGCCAGGTACGTGACATGAACATGAGATATGGCATCTAAAGGCTAATTGTTACAGCAGTTAATGTTGGTCTGGATAGACTTCCACTTCTCATATAGATTTCTATACTTCTCATAAAAGACAAAGATTATCATTGATGAAAGATATGAGAGATTATCATTTTAAAAGTATTCAGTAAATATTACCCATTCTCTCTGAGAATGTATGGGCATATCAGGATCTTTGGTGGGTATGTTAGTTTCCTGTTTGCTACTGTAACAAATTACCACAAAATTGATGGCTTGAAACCACACAGATTTATTATCTTCAGTTTTGTAGGTTAGAAGTCCAACATGAGTCTCACTGGGCTTAAAATCAAGGTGTCAGCAAGACTGCATTCCTTCTGGAGGCTCTAGGGGAGGTTCTGTTACCTTGTCTTTTCCAGCTCCTAGCGCTTTCTTGCATTCCTTGGCGTGTGGTCCTGCCTTCATCTTAAAAGCCAGCAATAGCAGGTCGAGTCCTTCTCATGAAACCATCTCTCTGTTTTCCTACTTGCATAGTCACATCTTCCTCTTCCTTTGAGATTACATTAGGCCTACGTGGACAAACCAGGGCAGTCCCTTTAAGATCAGCTGATCAGCATCCTTAATTCCATCTACAGCCTTAATTCCCCTTTGCCATATAACATAATATATTCACAGATTCCAGGAATTAGGACGTTCAGCATCTTTGGGGAGCCATTATTTTACCCTCCACAGTAGGGGAGACTTTTTCGAAACTTTGCTCATTTCCCCCATCAAGTGAAAGTATATAAGGCCCTCCCTCTCACCCTTTGCATAATGAATTGTTACCTGTGAATACGTGCTGTGTATGTGAGTGGTGGGAGGCTTGTCACTCATTACCTTAAAGCCTCACTCTTCATTGTGATAAAACCCCAGTCACCTAAACCTCTGATGATTAGTTTTGTAGAATCATAGTGTTGGAAGGAAGCTAGAGATCATTGTAGCCAGCCTGCCCTGCAGGTGCTTACAGACACGTTATTACATCTTTTCCAAGTGGCTGTCCCACCTTTGCTGACATGGAATGGCCTGCTTTGGGAGGTCATGTCTTCTTTGAACAGCTTCATTTTTCTGTTAGAAAATTCCTGCTTTATATTGAGGGGAAGTCTCTCTCTCTGCAGGTTTCTATTGGTTCTTTTTTGTTTTACTCTCTGGGGTCATATTGAATAAATCTAATTTCCTCTTTCGTACGTGAAGCCCTTGAGATTTTTTTAAAGACAGCTATCATATCCCCCAAGTATTCAAGCTAAAAAACCTCAATTTCTTCAATTGGGTCTCATATGAAACTATTTTGAGGCGGCTTTCCATCCTGGTCCTTCTCCTGAATATGATACAACATGAAGAAGGGGAGACTGAAGGATGATTTAATAGGAGCCTTTAAATGCCAGGGGGATTGTTACACAGAGGAGGCTGATAAGATCTCTGCCATCACCACGGAAACAAGAAATCACAGGCTTATATTATGGCTAAAGAGATTTAGGTATCAGGAAACCTGTCTTAACCTTGTGGATTGAGATAGTGCAGCGGACTGCCATGGGAAGTTGAGGGATCTTTTGCCCTAGAAATCTATAAGACAAGCCTTTAATCTCAGAATTCATTTATTTTGTATAAGAGACTTTGCTTTAGTTAAATGTTCTGCTTAAAGAACATTCTTGTCATTGCTTGTCATCCATGCCTGATGCCTGGATTTCCCTCTTGCATTGGCTCATTGGATGTAAGGCATCATCATGACTGCTGTTAATCACAGGGGGAAGGAATCTGGTTCAGGGCTTTATGAAGGAAGGGAAACAGTGGCATAGCTCAGGATAATTAATAGCAAGTGGAGTGACAGTTTGATTCCCTGGTAGGGACCCTCGCATTGTTGAAGGAAAAAATCACTTTATTCTTTCATAGAGAGAGGCAGCTGTAATTCTGGTTGGATGGAATCCAATTAAAAGGAGCTGACATGCAAATTGATGATCAGACAGTGTGAGCATAGAAAAAGTCCAAGAAGAGTTCTTCAAGAAGTGGCAGAGAACAGTGTAAGTAATTTGGCATGGTAATGTGTGTAAGAAAAATGGAAACATATGGGTTGGCTACTTGAACAATTATAAGTATGGAATCTCAGCCAGGTGAGAGCAGGAGACTACTTGGTTTGTTGGGTTTATAGCTACTGAACTTTTAGACATTTTGGTGTTGAAACTTACATTTTAGGAATTATAGCCTTTCACAATAGAGTGATTATAAATCAACCCAAATTGGTAGTGGTTAAGTAAAATATTCCCAAGAATATATGATGGGAATCCAAGTCTGGCTCTTTAAAAGAAGATCTCATTGTACAGATAATACTTCACCTGACCTAATGATGTATCCTCAAAGATTTGTGTGAAAATTGACTCCTAAATTTAGGATGAAATAGGACAGCTTGCCATTTATAGTAATGCTATTATGAATAATTTTCTAAAGTGAAAAATCCATTTATAACCAAAGTCATGACCAATTTATCCTTTGAGTAAATTCATAAGTCCATGTGTTAGGTTTGCTTAAACAAAGGTACTTTTCTTTGAAATGAAATAATTATAGAGACATGCAGCAGTTAAGCTTTAGAGTAACAGAGGAAAAAATGGGCAGGATTTTTTAAGAAGTCAGTATATTGCTTTTTAGGGAGGAAAATTCTGCTTAAGAAGTCAGATAGCCTCTGCTGTTACAGTGGGAGAAGGAGAAGGCTGCCCAGTGTATTGCAGGGAGATTTATTAGGATCTTTTGGGGACTGCAGCAGAAAGGGCTATGAAATTTTTTTTGAAGAAGGAGGAAGGAAGTAGGACCACAGCATTTATTAGACTTTATTCAGAAGAAAGCCAAAGAAGGTGAAATGGGGTTCACCCTGAGAAAGCTGTGGAAGATTGAGGAGCTAAGACTTAGCAGCAGCAGCAAGAAGAGACCCGGGTGTTGTGGGCAGAGTTTCCACTCAGCAGGAGAGCATCCAGTTGTCACTCTGGTCGGCAGCAAGGGATGTTAACAAAGGAGATTCAGAATGACCAGGGTCCAGTTTTTGTTGGTCCAGGTGTGAATAGTGTGCTTGCTGCATACGGTGTAAGCTCCAGGGGATCTTGCCCCCCTGCAGCCCCTCTGCTTGGGTACTCCTACAGCTGTGTACTCCCTGCCCAGGGCTGTCACTTTTACTTTTCACTCTGCCCCAAATGCTCTAACCCTCAGGGGTCCTTCCCTCACTTGATTCAATTTTCTGATAGAATCTCCCTTTTCAGGGAGACCTTTCCTGATAATCTAAAGCGAGCACTGTTTCTTCCCTTAGTCTGCTTTACTTTTCCTCTCAGCACTCATTTCCACCTCAAGCATAAGTTTATTTGTTAAATGTTTTTCCCTTTTCTCTCTAGTAGAAGTAAGTTCCATGAGAGTTGAGACCCAGGCTCACTGTATTCCCAGCACCTAATCCATACAAATTTGTGGAATGGATTTTTAGGGAGTCTTTGTTATATGAGCTTGGAATGAGAAGGGGGCTCAGTTGCTCTCTTATATTACATAACATGTTACATAATTATAATAATTATGATGGGCTCAGCACAGAGTGCTGTGAGCTTTGAGAAATAAGCTGGGGATAGTCATCACAGAATTGGAGACTGGAGCTGGAGTGGTTTAGAGTTTTGTTTGGTGGTCAAGACAAGGGAAGGGTACTGTAGGCTGACAAAAGAGGGTAAATACAGTTGCAGAGATTTAGAAATGAGTCTTGTCTTTGGAAGTCCTTCAGTGAGCTCGATGTGGCTGCTAGAGCACAGGTGCATGGTGAGCCTTGACACAGAGGAGTGCGAGGTATGGTTGGGAAGGACATTTTATACGTATGTCAAGATCTGATTGGGGAAGTTCCTTGAGTTTGGACTTTACCTTTTGGGAAGTGGTGAGCCCAAAACTCTTTAATCAGTATCCAAAAGATACCCTGAAGGGGTATTGGAAGAGGGAAGGGTGGAGAGGTAGGATGTAGAGCAGGGTCGATGTGATTTTTCCAATCTTGAGATGCAGGAGAAAGTTTGGGATCCCCACGTTGAAGGACAAGAAAATGAAAAGCAATTTTCTTTGTTAACGGATGCATGATGATATACTGTGTATAGGTAGTGGATAAAGGTTGAAGACTAGTAGCTCTTGTAACTGTTTAGTTTTTCCAATAGGGGTAAAGCTGTGCCACTGGGACACAAGGAGAGGAGAAGGCCATTTTGGTTCATAGAATAGAAAACTTTAACTGGGAAATGCCTTGGCAAATGGATAGGGATTCTTACTCTAGCTCATGTGTTTTAGCAGCTGTGTAGCCTTGGACAATTCATTTACCTGCACTTCTGGTTCCCTTTCAAGGATGGGCTTTGTTGATATGCTTACATTGTTAAAGTACAGAACAAAGTATACAATTTTGGAAATTTTATGAAAATTCCTTTTATCAATATTGGGTAACATTAGGAGTCCTTTCCTTTAATAGAAATAGGTATTAAGAGAGTAGAACTTAAATATTCTCATCACCCTCCCCAAAAAACAAACGAACAAACAAACATGGAGAAATAGATCTGGAATTGCTTTTTTCCTGGAATATGGTATTACCAAAGTGTCAGAGCCCCTCACACCCTGAGAAAACATGACCATTTCTAAGAGGTGGCCTGCACAGTTTTTAAAGCAGACAGTAGAGGAACGACTTTTCGCTGCTCATATTCTCCATGTCAAAACACGTTCTGTGTCAGCAGTTGGTGAGAGCTACTGCAGAGCAGTGCAGAAGCAAAAGGAGGATTTGATAATGTTGGATGTACTCCTGCGTATTAACCTGCAGGTCACAGCAGTTCTTGTTCCAAAGAGCTGTGTACCAGGCAGTTGGACACTTTATCCTGGTTTTTACTCCCTTCATCATTCACAGCATCTCCTGTTGGGTACCCCCCCCACCACACACTTCAGCCTTGGTCATTTGGAGTAG
Organism: Physeter macrocephalus; assembly: GCF_002837175.3. Classification (NCBI taxonomy): domain Eukaryota; kingdom Metazoa; phylum Chordata; class Mammalia; order Artiodactyla; family Physeteridae; genus Physeter; species Physeter macrocephalus. The sequence continues at coordinate 71,163,741 of NC_041227.1, read as the reverse complement.
TTGAGTTGTAGTCTTCTATGTATACAGAATGTTGTATAGGCTACATAGTTCTCTGAGATCTTTTAGGAAATTTGGGAGACTTTACATTTTCGAATGCTTTCTTAACTTTTATTTTGGGCTGTGCTGGGTCTTCGTTGCTGCACGAGGGCTTTCTCTGGTTGCGGTGAGCGGGGGCTACTCTTCATTGCAGTGAGCAGACTTCTCATTGCAGTGGCTTCTCTTGTTGCGGAGCACGGGCTCTAGGCACGTGGGCTTCAGTAGTTGTGGAATGCAGGCTCAGTAGTTGTGGCACGCGGGCCCTAGAGCGTGCGGGTTTCAGTAGTTGCAGTGTGTGGGCTCAGTAGTTGCGGCGCACAGGCTCTAGGACGCGCGGGCTTTAGTAGTTGTGGCACGTGGGCTCAGTAATTGTGGCTCGTGGGCTCTAGAGTGCAGGCTCAGTAGTTGTGACGCACGGGCTTAGTTGCTCTGCGGCATGTGGGATTTTCCCGGACCAGGGCTCAAACCCATGTCCCCTGCATTGGCAGGCAGATTCTTAACCACTGCGCCACCAGGGAAGTCCTTTCTTCACTTTGAGAAGGGGGAAAGAGAGGAATGTTTTATAAGGATTGCTTTGAAATAGGTCCTTTTTTTTTTTTTTATTTTTGCTGTACACAGGCCTCTCACTGCTGCGGCCTCTCCCGTTGCGGAGCACAGGCTCCGGACGCGCAGGCCCAGCAGCCACGGCTCATGGGCCCAGCCGCTCCGGGGCACGAACCCGCGTCCCCCGCACCGGCAGGCGGACTCTCAACCGCTGCGCCACCAGGGAAGCCCTGAAATAGGTCCATTTTGAAGAGTTTTAACTTGGGCAAAGGACAGAATAGCTTAGTGTCTAATATTAAGTTCCTAGAGTCCTGGAACTAGGTCCCAATTCCAGCTTTTCCAGTTATTAGTTATGTGACCATGGGAAAGTCACTTAGTTTCCCCGTCTGTAACATGGGGGATACACACCCTAGTCCACTGGCCTCAGTATGAAACAGCTCATTACACTCTAATGGTAGTTTAGTGAAATGGATGAGTAGTCTCAGTTTACCTCCACAGGCAGCCGCAGAAGTCAAGCCAAGCATCCTGGAGTATCTGGGAATCACCCGGAAAGAGGATAGAAGTCTGCAGCACAGTGGTAGGGGATGGATGGGTGGGATCCAAGAGTAAACTACAGAAGCAATTGACCTTAGCAAGCAGGAAGGGGTCTCCAGGGAATTCCTGAGTGTCAGCAAGGGATCTTGGTAATGATGGGGAAAAGAAATCACTCAACTGGAGGAGTCAGACCACCTTGGACATCGCCCCTGAGCTGCCACCAACATTGTATATCACATCCCCATGGGTGAGTCATGTTTCCTTTCTGACCGTCAGTTTCTTTGTCTGTAAAATGATTAGATGATTTATTTCTTGACTCCTTTTCTACTCTAGTGATTTCACCACTTCATTGGCTTTCAAGAACTGTGAGAGACAGGAGTGTCACAGAACAACCTGCTGTAGACCTTGGCCTGTGCAAATCTTTAGTTTTGTTTTTTTGTTGTTTCAAAGAAGTTTCTGTTCAAAAGACCATGAAACATTTCATCATTGGACTTTGAGGGAGTTGTCTCTTTAATCTCTCACGTTTCCTCTTTTCCTCTACAAATGATATCCACAGGACTGCTGTTTTCTTATGCTCTCTGGATCAGCACTTTTGCAGAGAAATGAAAACATTGCACTTTTAAAGGCACAGAAAGCAAAAACTGTAACATCAGGATTCAAGGTTACAGGATTGGTTAACATTCTGGTTTGTTTTGCTGAGCTGAATGAAAAAGATTTGATTGAACATTACTGCTTATGGATAAATATTAATAACCACAAAAATTCCCCAGTGGTAATTTTTTTTCCTTCTTTGCAAAGAATTTCAAATTATGACCTAGGACTGGGATTATTATTGTCAACTGGATATGAATGTGAGAAATGTGGAATAAGAGGATGAAGGACGTGGTTGGAGAGGAGCAGCTCTTGGGGGTGAATGTCCAGAGAGGACATGTGTTCTGCACATGTGTAGCATTATTGTTCTTGTGTTCTTGATGTGTAGCATTATTTTGAATAGTGATTTGTTACGGTTCAGATCTGTAAGTATCTAGCAACTGCCCCAGAGCTTTATAACATTAGTTAATAGAAATAGTATTAGAAAAAAAGTCATCAAAAGTAGAATTTTTATTTAAGATATAAGAACTGAAGTATTTTTAAACTTTGATATTCCGAAGCGATGAATTTGTTAGGTTGGGTTTGAGAGTTCCTAGTAATACCCAAGTAGATCTTTACCACAGACTTAAAATACACTCATATGTAGTCACTTTTTTGGTTTGTTTGTTTTTGTTTTGTTCTCTATCCCAGCTGACTTTAGGGGTAAGGCAGTGTGGTATTGGTGTTAATTTTTTTGTAAAGTCAATAGCAATATATCAAACACTTGCTATAACCAGGATTTACCACCATTAAATAAGAGGTGGCCCCTGCTGCTCTCACGGAGTCCGCCTGAGTAAGGTTCAAAAGTTCGAAAAGTAAGCATAATTATCTTGCAAATAAATGACTGTAAGAGTGTGTAGGTATGCTGTTATTTCCAGCAGATTGCCTACCACATAGCCTACATGTGCTGGAGATACTCATTAAGTACTTTGAGAGGATGGAAGAGGGGGCATTTGCAGCTTGGAAAAAGATCAGAGAAACCTTCATGAAGGAGGCGACATGACAATGATGTTTCAAAGGACAGGAAAGAGTATGCCATGTACGCGGGCAGGGTTGACATTCCAGGAAGAGACTAGCATGAGGAGATACCTGCCTCCTTTTCGAGTCCTGAAAGTAGCCAGTACATTGTTGCTGGAGGTCTGGGTTTGTCTTAAGGGCAGTGGCAAATGAAAGGCAGAGTGCAGGCTCTTTGAGGGCTGTCTGCTAAGATCCAAGGGGAAGATGTGCTGGGGAGTTGTATGCTGGGAATAGTTGGTAGCTCTCCCGGATTTCAGTGTTTCCTGAAATAGATGTACACTGTGATGTAGAAGTACCAGGATCAGATCAGTTAATCAGTATCCAGTTAATGTACATGTACATGCAGAATTTGGGCATCAAGGTGCAATATGTAGAGTGTTATATGAAAATACTGGATGCACACAACTACAGTAGTAGTTTGCACAAGAAATCATTGTGATGCAGGTTGATGGAGAGCTCAAATGAGGAAAGGGGTTAGGGAGAGATGTCAGATTAGCTTCCCCCCCCACCCCGCCTGCAGTGGTTCTCAATTTGGCTACAAATTATAATCACCTGGGGTTCTTAAAAATTTTCTTAGGTACAATTTACATGTAGTAAAATGCATAAATCTTAAGTGTACAAATCAATGAATTTTGGCAAATACACATACCCACATACCCTTCAAATTAGAGAATATAGTCATCACCTGAAAAAGTTCTTTAGTCCACTTCTAATCAGTCCGTTCCTACCCCTCCCATAGGCAACCACTGTTCTGATTCCTATTCATCATAACTTAGTTTTGCCTACTTTTGAGCTTCATAAAAATGGAATCGTATGGTATGTACTTTGGTGTGTCTGGCTTCTTTTTGTTAAACATAATATTTTTGAGGTTCTATGTTGTTGCAGGAATCAGTTCTTTTATTGCTGAGTAATATTCTATTGTGTTAGGTGTACCACTGTTTGTTTAATCATTTCCCTCTTGATGGACATTTGAGTTGTTTCAAATTTTTGACCATTATAAATAAAGCTCTATTGTGCAAGGGTTGTTTTTGTTGTTGTTATTGTTTTGTGGACATAGGTCTTCATTTCTTTTGCATAGATTCCTAGGAGTGAAATTGTTGGGTCATAAGGTATGTAGGTGTATGTTTAACTTTATAAGAAACTGCCAAACAGTCTTCCAAAGTGGTTATACCAGTTTACACTCCCACCAGTATTTCATGGGAGTTCTTGTTGCTCCGTATCCTCAAAAAAATTTAGTGTTGTTAGTCTTTTTAATTCTAGCCATTCTAGTGGGTATAAAATGGTAATCTCATTGTGGTTTGAATTTGCATTTTCCTGATGACTCAGTGGTGTTCAACATGGTCTTCTTTTTGTGAGGTGTTTGTTCACGTCTTTTAACCATTTTAAATTGGGTTGTCTGTTTGTTATTTATTTATTTATTTATTTTTGCGGTACGCGGGCCACTGTTGTGGCCTCTCCCGTTGCGGAGCACTGGCTCCGGACATGCAGGCTCAGCGGCCATGGCTAACGGGCCTAGCCGCTCTGCAGCATGTGGGATCTTCCCAGACCGGGGCACGAACCCATGTCCCCTGCATCGGCAGGCGGACTTTCAACCACTGCGCCACCAGGGAAGAAGCCCTCTGTTTGTTATTGATTTATAGGAGTTCTTTATATAATCTGGTACAAGTCCCATGTCAGATATATGTAATATGAATATTTCTCCTAGTCTGTGGCTAGCCTTTTCAATTTCCTAATGACGTCTTTTGATGAGCAGAAAATTTAAATTTTGATTAAGTTTAGCCTATCTTATTTCCCCCTTGTATGTTTTGAGTCTTTTGTTTCCTCTCTAAGAAATCTTTACTTAGCCTAGGTTAAAATATTCTCCCTTGTTTTCTTCTTTACATTTATATGCATTTACATTTTGGTTTATGTTCCATCTCAGATTTTTGTGTGTGGTGTGAGGTAAGAGTAAAGGTTCATTCTTTCCCCCTTACATTTATCCAGTTGTTCTAGCATTATTCTTTGGAAACACTTTGTTTTCAGCATTGAATATCCTTGGTGACTTTGTTGAAAATCAGTTGCCTTTTTAAGTCTATTTCTGCTTATGTCTATTCTAGACTCTTTATTTCTGCTCCATTATGTATTTGTCTATCCTTCTCCCAATACCACACTGTCTTGATTACTCTAGCTTTATGCTCTAGTAAGTATTGAAATGAAGTAGTGTGAATCCTCCTACTTTGTTCTTTTTCAAGATTGTTTTGACTATTCTAGGTGCTTTGCTTTTCATATAAAATTTTAGAATCAAATTGTCAAATTCTAAAAAAAACCACGTGGGGGTGCTTTATGAAAAAATCCTGTGGTACCCAAGCCATAGTCCATGCCAGTTAAATCAGAATCTTTTGGAGGTTGAATCCCAAGTATTTGTTAACACTCTCTAGGTTATTCCAAATGCAGCAGAGATTGAGTATTAATGTGCCAATGGGATTTTAGTATGGTACCCTAAAAAAGAAATTTTGTAGTAGATTACTGGAGTGGAATGCATGTGTAGGAGTTGAAGTGGGCCGCCAAATAGAAGAGATTGTCAGTGCTTATGGAAAGAGGGAGAGTTTGAATGGGAATGATGGAAGGGTAGTGAGAAACTATGTGGTCTAGGAAAGTTCTCTCTCCTGGGGGACATGCAGTCCCTTTGCTGAAATGCTGTCTTGTGCAGGTACCATTCCTGATCACTCAGGATTTCCTCACCCTAAGCCAGCCACAAATGTAGCCTAAAACCAGAGGTTTGAAAGCTAAGGAACACTTTTGTTTGGTAAAGCATATAAACACATTATTTTATAGCGTAGCTTTCCCCTGGATTAAGGAAATGTTTGTGAAATCTGGATAATAATGAACTGGGTAAGCATTTTTTTAAGCTTTTTTTTGAAGGTTTTATGTCTTTTTAATAATGTCTTTATGCAAACATTGATTCATCCATTCTTCCCATGGGTCGGTAGTTTTGTCAGAAGTGCTGCCTCCCCAGAAGGCTTTAAAGAAAAAAGGGACAAAAAGTTGCAATCAAATAATGCTGTTCTTTGTGAACATATAACCTATGTGGCCCGGTAGGTGTTTGCTTGTGGCTTTTTTTTTTTTTTAACACGTTTTCCTGCTTGAAGAGAGAGTTTGGAACTAGTCAGCTGAGTCCCTCTTTCTGAGGTACAAGTTCCCTAAACAGCTGTAGAGAATTAATTTCAGTCAGAGCTAGCAGAGCTTTAATCTCAACTTTCTGCTCAGTGTTATGGAAAATCCTCTCTAGAAAATAACCAGTATCTACCTGCTATGGGATGTTAAAAAATTCAGATGAACATTGGATTTTTGAGTGTTTTCCTAGTAGAAACAGCATGGAAAATCCTTTAGTGAGCTAGATTTTACAGTGCAAACAGAAAGCAAGGATTGACGATATATTTATATTTCTGTATGTGTGACATATTGGCTGTACTATCTTCTTGTTTCTAATAGATTTCAAATATGCCGTGTCCAACTCCAAACCTCATTTCTCTGTGAGGGGTGAGACATCTTAGGAAGAAAGAGCTTTAATATTATCAAACTTTTAACTCCTTTATAAATATATATGTATTCTCTTCAAGGCAGGGAAGCAGGTGGGCAAAGGGTAGGAGGAAAGCTGCTTTCCTTTTTCTATTTACTGTTATATTTAACAACACACACACATATATTTCTTTTATTAATGTTTCTGTAAAGAGGGAAAAGCATTCACAGACTCTGCTTTAAGAAACCTTCCTCTATCCTGCCTTTTTAATACCTTTATTTCTAGGATTTGTCTGTAAGGCAAACGTCACTCTTGTAGTGGTAAAATCCTAACAAATAATTTTCTATTTTGTTTAACGTTTAAAAAGTCATTTCCTATGTTACTATATTATCTTCTTAATAATTTCATGACTGCGTAATAGTACATCAAATTGTGCCATTAATTTATGTTCTAATGTTGGACGTTTAAAATAATTTTGTGCTGTTATACCACAAAGAGCTTATTTTTACTATGTAGGATTCCCCTCAATTTCTTTGATAGATTCTCTGTTGTAGAATAACAACAAGGTGCCTTTTTGTTTTAAGGTTTTTTTCAGTGTATACTATCTTTACACTGTATACTATTTTTATACTGTATACTGTAGTCATCAGTATAAAGTGTGCTTGCCTAAAAATGTAATCATTTACCTTTTTAGAGGTAAAAAGGTACTGGGTTTCTTTCATAACTATATCCCTAAAAGGTTGTACTTTCCCTTTATTTTTATGTACTAATTTATTTTGTGTACTAGTTTGAGCCCCATTTATGTTTGCCTTTTACTGGTTTATGGCTTGGAATTTTTTTTCTTAACTGATGTGAACTTTTAATGTTTTACACGTGTGTGTGTGTATGTATGTATATACATACATATTAACCCTTTGCAGTATTTATCATGAATATTTTATCTGGCTTGTTCCTTTCTATTTTAGTTTTTCATTATAAAGGAATTTATGAGGTTGAATTTTTTGTTTTCTTTTTTGACTTCTTCTGTAACCTTAAGATGAGCAAACTTGTCATCCTTTCAAGATCTAACACCATTTTTTTTTTACCTCCTAATACTGCTTATGGTTTAATTAAAAGGAGTTTCATGGATCCATTTGAGTTTGTGTTGATTCATGTACCATCTTCTTAACCTGCAGTGCAGTGAGGAGCGTTGGGTTAAATCAGGAGCTTGCGTTATTCACAAGTCTTGAGAGAGGAATAGAAGCAGTCAGAATTCCTATCTCAGCTTCCGGTAGTGTCTACAAGTCTGTGTTTACTTGCCTATAAAGCTGGGATGAGAATAACAAATGTACAGAGAATTTTTTTTAATGTACTTAAGCCTTCTCTTAAGCACTGTTAAGAATCTCAGGTAGAGGTGTTTAAAATACCAAATAGCTGTAACCTTTGATTAAATGTGTGTACCATCATTTCTTGGATTTTTCTCAATAGTCAGAGACCACATGGGATCTTTGGAGTTTTTTTTAAACTAATCCCGACTCTATAATCTGTGGACATTAGGGATCTGGATACAGAAAAACCTGCAAGTTGAAGATGTCCATCAGAAATATACAATATGTGCACCAGATCTGAGTACTTAGTGAGGACTTCGGGGATTATATAACAAAAATGACTTCAGAAAATAGAAACCCTGGAGGCAGTACGTATAGCAGTTTAGAAACATGTGCTTTGACAGAAAGACTTGTTTAACCCAACTGTACCACCTACTTATGTGACCTTGGATAAGTAATTTAACCTCTCTAACGTCAGTTTCCTCAGTTATAAAATGGGGATAATATTGATGAATCATTTAATTAAGTAAGAGAATGTATGTGAAATGCTCAACATGGTGCTTGACCCACAGCAAATGCCAAGTAAATTATAGCTGGTATTACTGCCTTTATTAACAGTTAACATTTATGTAACATTTATGACCTATGGAGCCCTTTAACTTGCTGTTTCTCATTTGTGAATCTGGGTGCTTTATATAGAATGGATTTTTAAACGTTCCATGGACTTTTAATTTTTTTATTATTTTATTTTATTTTATTTTATTTTTTGCGGTACGTGGGCCTCTCACTGCTGTGGCCTCTCCCGTCGCGGAGCACAGGCTCCGGATGCGCAGGCCCAGCGGCCACGGCTCACGGACCCAGCCGCTCCGCGGCATGTGGGATCTTCCCGGACTGGGCACGAACCCACGTCCCCTGCATCGGCAGGCGGACTCTCAACCACTGCGCCACCAGGGAAGCCCCGGACTTTTTATTTATTGCCTCAAGAGGTTATTTCCTTTCAGGTACCTGTACAGTTGTGAACACTCAGTTGACATTTGTCATGTACCTTCATGCCAGTGTCTTCTTATCTAAATTAAACTCTAAAACCCTGTGTGAGTACAGAGGTTGTATCTTATTCAGCTGGGTTGTCCTTGTACACAGCACTGGGACACAGAGTCCAGACCCTTTGCTATTAGAGCTCTAGCTCTACAATTTATTATTCAAGTGACCTTAGGCAAGTCAGTCTCTGGCTTGCCAAGGCCACCCTTTCCTCATCTGTAAAATAGGTAACAAATGTGAGGGTTACTTTAAGTGATGTGTTAAGAAGTGCTTTGCTATGGCAAATCGCAAATTTTTTTCCCCGTAACTCACTGTGCCTAGCTCAGTAGTTGGTGCTTAGAAAGTATATGTTCTTTGGGGTTGGAGGCTGATGTGAAGGCAGTGGACCCAGTTCTTAACTTCAGTGTCAAGATATGTTCATTTAAAAAGTGAAAATTGTTTTTTGGGGGCCAGTCGTCATACAGGGTTCTATGGCAGGCTCATTAATACCCTGGTACCTTGCCTTGAAGTGTTTGCTTCTTGATGTTGTAAAGTTTGGGCATAGTTACACATAGGTTCTCAGAGCAGTTTCAGCGATTTAACCCTACCTTGAGGAAATAAACTTAATATATAACAAGTAAATATGGATTTCAGAGTATGTGGTCTCTGTGGTCAGTCTGGAGAGGTGCATATGAGGATATTCAGCAAACACTGGGATGCTGGCTCTGTGGAAGACTCTTGGCTAAATCAGTCTTGTTTCCCATAGAATTTCTTTTCCTGGTCGACCACAGGTGTATTTCTGTGTCCTGTGTGTTCTCGGTTTATATATATTTTTTTCCAATTTGATTTTCAGAAATGATGATACTGAGATTTTGGCTGTGGTCAATTTCAGTAGACAGGACCCAAACACTAGGTATCCATTTCTGTCTTGAATAAAAAGTAAAGTCTTGTTATAGAGAAAAATAGCAAAAGTATTTAATAAAAAAAAATTCTTTGTTCATTTTGGAAAATGGTACCTTTGTTAATCCCCTAAGAGACAATTTATTATATTCTGACAGTATCATTGAATAGTCCAAGAAAGCATGATGCCTCAATTTAAATTTATTTTTCCTGGCACAGTTTTTGTTCTTAAGATTTGTGCCTGAAGGAAGAGGATGTTGTTTCTCATGGGGAGGGGAAGTGCCTAGTGGACAGAGAAAGGTGAAGAGTGTTATTTCCTTGAATATAGATTGGGGTTTAGTTTCCACTTAAGGATATTTCTGGGAAGAACAGAGCCAGTTCTACTTAGCAGCTTGGTTTTTGCTAATTATGGAGGGCAGGATATGTTTTCATCTAGTCTGTTCCATCAAGTCCTGTTTATACTTTTGGGATATGGGGAGTTAGCTTTGACTCAGGTGAGGTGCACAGGTGACATGTGTCATTTCTATCCTAAGATGGTAGAGTTGACAGGCTGCCTTCAGATAATAACTGTTGGGGGCTAGGGCACAGGAACGTTTGTCATTTTCCTCAGATTAGTCAGTGGCTGGCAAATTTGATGAAAGAACAGAGCGGGAACTGTTTTTATTAAGCTGTGATGTAATCCCTATGTGATTAACTCTTTATGGCTTTTTAAAAAATTAATTTATTTTTGGCTGCGTTGGGTCTTCATTGCTGCCTGCGG
>NC_041227.1:71115454-71152724 GCF_002837175.3 Physeter macrocephalus | reverse complement strand
AATTTTTTTATTATTTTATTTTATTTTATTTTATTTTTTGCGGTACGTGGGCCTCTCACTGCTGTGGCCTCTCCCGTCGCGGAGCACAGGCTCCGGATGCGCAGGCCCAGCGGCCACGGCTCACGGACCCAGCCGCTCCGCGGCATGTGGGATCTTCCCGGACTGGGCACGAACCCACGTCCCCTGCATCGGCAGGCGGACTCTCAACCACTGCGCCACCAGGGAAGCCCCGGACTTTTTATTTATTGCCTCAAGAGGTTATTTCCTTTCAGGTACCTGTACAGTTGTGAACACTCAGTTGACATTTGTCATGTACCTTCATGCCAGTGTCTTCTTATCTAAATTAAACTCTAAAACCCTGTGTGAGTACAGAGGTTGTATCTTATTCAGCTGGGTTGTCCTTGTACACAGCACTGGGACACAGAGTCCAGACCCTTTGCTATTAGAGCTCTAGCTCTACAATTTATTATTCAAGTGACCTTAGGCAAGTCAGTCTCTGGCTTGCCAAGGCCACCCTTTCCTCATCTGTAAAATAGGTAACAAATGTGAGGGTTACTTTAAGTGATGTGTTAAGAAGTGCTTTGCTATGGCAAATCGCAAATTTTTTTCCCCGTAACTCACTGTGCCTAGCTCAGTAGTTGGTGCTTAGAAAGTATATGTTCTTTGGGGTTGGAGGCTGATGTGAAGGCAGTGGACCCAGTTCTTAACTTCAGTGTCAAGATATGTTCATTTAAAAAGTGAAAATTGTTTTTTGGGGGCCAGTCGTCATACAGGGTTCTATGGCAGGCTCATTAATACCCTGGTACCTTGCCTTGAAGTGTTTGCTTCTTGATGTTGTAAAGTTTGGGCATAGTTACACATAGGTTCTCAGAGCAGTTTCAGCGATTTAACCCTACCTTGAGGAAATAAACTTAATATATAACAAGTAAATATGGATTTCAGAGTATGTGGTCTCTGTGGTCAGTCTGGAGAGGTGCATATGAGGATATTCAGCAAACACTGGGATGCTGGCTCTGTGGAAGACTCTTGGCTAAATCAGTCTTGTTTCCCATAGAATTTCTTTTCCTGGTCGACCACAGGTGTATTTCTGTGTCCTGTGTGTTCTCGGTTTATATATATTTTTTTCCAATTTGATTTTCAGAAATGATGATACTGAGATTTTGGCTGTGGTCAATTTCAGTAGACAGGACCCAAACACTAGGTATCCATTTCTGTCTTGAATAAAAAGTAAAGTCTTGTTATAGAGAAAAATAGCAAAAGTATTTAATAAAAAAAAATTCTTTGTTCATTTTGGAAAATGGTACCTTTGTTAATCCCCTAAGAGACAATTTATTATATTCTGACAGTATCATTGAATAGTCCAAGAAAGCATCATGCCTCAATTTAAATTTATTTTTCCTGGCACAGTTTTTGTTCTTAAGATTTGTGCCTGAAGGAAGAGGATGTTGTTTCTCATGGGGAGGGGAAGTGCCTAGTGGACAGAGAAAGGTGAAGAGTGTTATTTCCTTGAATATAGATTGGGGTTTAGTTTCCACTTAAGGATATTTCTGGGAAGAACAGAGCCAGTTCTACTTAGCAGCTTGGTTTTTGCTAATTATGGAGGGCAGGATATGTTTTCATCTAGTCTGTTCCATCAAGTCCTGTTTATACTTTTGGGATATGGGGAGTTAGCTTTGACTCAGGTGAGGTGCACAGGTGACATGTGTCATTTCTATCCTAAGATGGTAGAGTTGACAGGCTGCCTTCAGATAATAACTGTTGGGGGCTAGGGCACAGGAACGTTTGTCATTTTCCTCAGATTAGTCAGTGGCTGGCAAATTTGATGAAAGAACAGAGCGGGAACTGTTTTTATTAAGCTGTGATGTAATCCCTATGTGATTAACTCTTTATGGCTTTTTAAAAAATTAATTTATTTTTGGCTGCGTTGGGTCTTCATTGCTGCCTGCGGATTTTCTCTGGTTGTGGTGAGCGGGGGCTACTCTTCTTTGCAGTGCGCAGGCTTCTCATTGCAGTGGCTTCTCTTGTTGCGGAGCACAGGCTGTAGGCATGCGGGCTTCAGTAGTTGTGGCACGCGGGCTGTAGAGCACAGGCTCAGTAGTTGTGGTGCATGGGCTTAGCTGCTCTGCGGCATGTGGGATCTTCCCGGACCAGGGCTCGAACCCGTGTCCCCTGCACTGGCAGGCAGATTCTTAACCACTGCGCCACCAGGGAAGCCCCTTTATAGCCTTTAATAAAAGTACGGAAGAAATTTGCATTAGGAATTAATAACCAAGAGTCTTTGATTTTATGAAGTCTGAAAAAGTGATGACCAGTTGTCAATATTTTGGTCATATTCCACAAGTGTCCCCTCAATCCAGTTGGTAGAGAGAGGTTTGAATGTGGTGACCCTAGTGAAACCTTCCTCTGAGAAGGGAGTAGTCAAGGCTACAGTCTGACACCATTTAAAAAAATATTTGGATAGCAGAAGAGAGCACCCCACTGGGGTGTTTTTTTAAAAAAATTTAAAACAATATCCATGACTTTGTTACATTGTGTAAACAGCAAACAGTGTTAAAGATGAGCCTCAGGGATAAACCACCATTAGCATCCCCAGTGTGGTGTATTGTCCTTTTCTTGCCCCAGTCAGCAAAGTGGTCCTAGACTTCTGGCACCAGGGAGTCTCTCAACATTCACGTTGTTAAAACACACTTCCTGTGGTTTGTTTATCTTCGCTGGGGTTCCTTAGTAGCAAATCCCAAACCACTCACTTTTTCCCAATAGTATTAATGTTCTAAGAGCGGCTATACATTATATTAAAGTCAGGGTAGTTCTCCACGGGAATGCTGGTTTTTAAGTGAGACTTATTCAGCCTTTTTTTAGCTGGTGTTTCATTACCACCAAGGATTTATGATGCAATAGCTCTGAGGCAAAGCTGGTAAGAATGCCAGCTTCGCTAATATTTAGAGTCATAAAATTCTGGATATTGGACAAGCTCTTAATTACTCTGAATCCGTCTTTGTCTTAATAAAAGTTGGATTGTACCCACTAAAACAAGATGGCTGTGTTTGCATTAATCTCCAAATGTAGGTTAATACCTTTTTAAAAGCTGTCTCTTAGACAAGAGACTTGAAAATTAATTTCCCATTTTCAGCTTAAAATGAAGAGCTTTTCCACATGTGGAGTTTGAAGGGCTGCCATTTTTCTGATGTAGATTCAAGTGCCAATAATAACTCTCAGTTCCCCTCCATTTTTTTTTTTTTTTTTTTTTTTTTAAGGTTTAGGTAAGGGAAAAAGTCTCTTCTGGTGTTCGGAGACTTTTTTTTTTTTTTTTTTTTCTTAACTCTGCTTCAAAGTAAATAGATAGAGTTCTGTTTTCTCCGAGGAGTTTGAATCGCTGGGGATGAGGGGCATGATGAAGAGCTAGATAGTGGGAATCCGATTTTAAGTCGTGGCTGGAGAAGTCTGGGTTTACATATACCACTGTGACCAAGCTAGATATTTTAATATGTTTTTTTGTTCTGTAATGTCTTAAGTACTTACATATTGGGAGGCTTCCCTGTAATGGTAGGTTCTTAACTGACTTCTTCGAGTGCAAGATAGAAAATTCTTTTCCTGTTTTTTTTTTTTAAGCCTCCAGAATATCTACTGCTATGCAACCACTTAGTACCACTAATTCCAGGATTCATTTCTGTGCTACAGATGGTCAGTGAGATTATAAGGGCTCTGAGAAGATTTCTATATAAATTGAGGTCTTCTCAGTTGAGAGTCTCTGTCTGACACACTAATTTTTCTTCCCCACTTCCAATGCAGGAGTCTCCAATGTGCTGTATTAACCCGGTTCTACTTTGATTATCAGTGGGGCTTGGGGCAGAGAGAACTAGTGACAGGTTTAAGGAGGAGAAGTAGAAACCAATATACTGTAATCAAATGAGAGGGAACAAGTCATAAAAATCCTTCTCTTATTAAAGGTACAGGTGTTAAAATATTGCTTTTCTGTATTTCAGTCTCTTCATTTTATAGAGATTTTTATATAATAAAATATTTATGTAGTAAATGAGAACCATACACAGCTTATATTAACTATACAGACTTCCAGGCATCTCCCCCCTGGAAATTCTGATTGAGCAGGTCTGGGATAGGACCTAGAAATCTGATTCTTATGATCAAGCACATTTGATATTCAGACATTTCTTCCTCCCAAAGCTCCAGGCTTCCATGCATAATTTGTAGAATACACTTTTCCTCTCTTTTTGTCAAGTCTTTGACCCAGTATGATTTTGTGAGGGGATGTCTTAAATAGAACATTCTGCAAAAACTTTTATGTAGGACAATATCACTGCCAAAACAGACACTTCAGTATATAGTTTTTGTATCAGTAATGATAGTAAAAGAATAAAGAGGCATCTGAATGGGCAGGTACCCCAAATCTGTCATTGTGAATGATGGAACTGGGGTGTCAGGCCTGAGGACAAAAGGAGGTAACCCAGGTGCTGTCTTCAAACACCTGCAGAGTTATCCTGTGGAGGAGGGCTTGCACTTCTGGTGGTCCCCCCAGAACAGACTTGGGACTAACAAGTGAATGCTGAACATAAGAAATAAGTGTAATGGAGGAGGCCAGTGGACCTGCAGCCTTCATGAGATACTGCTTTACCTTCTAATTATTTGTAGCCTGTGGAGCTATTATTTTCCCCCAAAGAAATCTGACTTAGGCTGCTAGTTAATAAGAGAAGAATGGAGGTGCTCAAGTGGAAGCAGCCTGAGAGGCATGGGCAAATTAAGCCTCTCTTCTCCCTGAAGCTTGTAGGACCCTTCAGTAGAAGCTTGGAGCTCACTGCAGTGTGGTGAGTCCTCTTCAGTGAAGGTGGCTGCGCAGGTGTCCCCTTCTCTGCCCCCACATGGTGTTTGCGAGCTCCGTAAGTTTCGCTGCTGTAGACAGCTGGCATAGGTCAGAGGGCAGGGCTTAGTAAAATGTTGCTCGCATGAAAGCTCTGGAGGAAATTTATATCTCACGTTCAGTGCTGAATGAGAAGATTTCTAAGCTCCTTTCTGACCCAGAAAGTTTATGGTATCTGCTTTGAAGATTAAGTCTCAGATCTCAGCATGAATGACCCAAGGATGTAAGCTCTGTGTGGGCAGGGACTTTGTTTTCTTTAGCGCTGTATTTCCAGTGCTTAGAACAGCACCTGACATTAGTGCATTAGTGGGTGCTCAGTGAATATTTGGTGAATACATGAATATAATGAAGCAGGTGAAAATTATCTAAGATGGTACATTGTGACTCTCTCCCCCCCCCCCGCCCCCACTCTTGTCCTGGAGAATTCTCATGTAATCACCCATCTATCTGGTGATCCATGCTCCTCCTTCCCTTTGGCCATCCATCCTCCCTCCATGGCTCTCACCTCCTCCTTCCCAAACATGTTTGGCAAAGGGGAATAAGGAGACCAAGGAAACTGTGGAGACCAAAGTCTTGTCAGAAAGAGAGTGAAATTCCCTAGGCACATGAATTGGGAAGCCTGTTGGCTGATGATTTGACTTGGGTATTTCCTGTGATTTTCAGTTGTTGTGGTATGTTCCTGTTCACAGAGAGAAGTGAGAATTTGTTCTAGGTTTATGGCCTAGATTAATTGGGATATTTTGTGAAGCCTCTGAAGTGTTATCGCTTCATCTTTATCCTTGCCCACTATTACGCATGAAAAACATTTGAATTATTTTAGAGAAGATGTAAATTTGCTTGTGTTATCCAGTGTCAGTTTAAAGCTGATTAGCAATTTGCATCACCTTTGCAGCTTATAAATCATCCACTTCCCTTCTCAGTGAGCAGGCCGTAAGTCAGCAAGGAAGCACCTGTGGCAGGCCCAGCCACCTCTTGTCCTGTGATTTAGAGAACACTCTAGACTTTTTGTGGGTCCCTCTGTGGCCTGGTCTCTGGTAAGGCTTTTCCTACATGGGAAATGAGTAAAAACTTTGGGTAGATTTTTCCCAGGGAGGTTCTGAGGACAGGAGAGATCCACACACTTACAGTTCATGAGCCTGGTCCAGTCACAAGTATGGATCTTTGACCTATTTGGTGTTTAAAAATTTGGAGGCAGTTGCCAACATTTAAAAATTAGGAAATTTCATATAAAAATCCAGATTTGCGGTTATTCTTGGAAAATCTGAGGGTCTGGCAGACACTGAGTTCCAGTTGGTGCTGAGAGCAGGTGTGCACCGGAGGTTAGCTATCCTCAGTTTTTGTATAGGCTGAGCCAGCTTTACTAAAGGCCCTATGTTATAGATACGTGAATTTGTGACACCCTGCTATAATGTGTTTTTTTTTTTTAAATAATACCAATTTTAACTTGGTTGACTAACAATTAGAGGCCAACATTTATTGAGCTGTTACCAAGTATTAATACCAGGCACTGTGCTAAGTGTTTATGTATATATGCTTATTTATGTAGTCCTCACAATTATTCTACTTTTATACATGAAGAAATTAAGGCAGAGAGAGGTTAAATAACTTGTTCAAAGTCACCCAGCTTGTTCAGGGTCACCTGTCTCCTAACACTGGCCTGCTCCTCAAACCCATGTCCTTTGAGGAACAGTGGGTATCAGTTGAGAAGCTGGTGACAGTGACACACTCCCTGAGTCCCCAACCTGCACCTGGGAGAAGGAGCCTGCCCTGCTGCAGGCATAGTTACAGGGGAGTATTTGAAAGGCAGCCTCTTATACAGTCCTACTGATTTCTTTCAGCCTCTTGTTTTCATCATCCATCCTGTTGTTCTAGGGTGCTTGTTTGTCATGTATCAAAGCCCTGTTATAGTGAACCTAAACAAGTCATTGACATTTGAAATTAAATTGCACCAGGTATTGTCAATAGCTACACTGCTCATTGACAGTGCATTGCTAATTACATTGAGAGAACATCCTAACTGGGTATATTATGCCAAATCAAATTGGAAACATTGGCTCTCTACCAGCAAATTCATTTTGACGTGCAGAAAGTTTGGGAATTCACAGATCTCTCACCAGTCTCAAAATACTGGGTTTATGGAAACTCTTTAATGATTTTTTGCTAAAGTTTTCTTGCAGCAAAGGGGAATTCTGATCTCTCCACTGCTCAGTCCAGGCCGGCGGGGGGTGCGGAGGAAAGCCGTGCCTTTGAAAGGCAGAGTCCTACAGATTTGGGATGGGGTACATTTCAGTGCAGGGGGGGTGCGGGGGTTAGCTGTTGGGTTCCTTATCTGTATATCTAAGCCACATACTTAGATCCATCTTTTTTTTCTTCTTCTTTCCTATCTTCTTCCTCCTCTTCCCCTTTTTCGTTCCTTTCTCCATCCTTCTCCTACCCTCTCCTCTATATGTGGAAAGAGAGGGAGGGAGGGAGAGAGGGAGAGTGCGCGCGCGTACACACACACACCCCAACTCTCTCTCTCTCTCACACACACACACACACACACACACACACACACACACACACACACACACCAACTCTAGGCACTGTTCCTAGTGCTTGATGTGATTTAATTCATTGGATTCCCACCATAACCCTGCGGGACCGATATGCTACAGATAAAGAAACTGAGGCAGAGAGAGAGTAAAACATTTGTTCAAAGTCACATGGTTAGTCTACTCTTCCTAGAGCGCAAAAGTAGACTGCCCTGAGGCCAGCGGTTCCACCTCCTGGCTCATGTTGCTTGTGCTCTGAGGGTCAACATTTAAGCCTATATGTCTCTGGACCTAGGAGTTCCTCTGGGGGCCTTGCAAGTAGCACTTTAGTTGGCAGGGCAAATTAAGTATGTGGGGTATGCTGTACTTAACCCAGGGAGGGAGGGAGGGAATCTAGTCTTTGCTTGTGTTATACATGCTTATTGGTTTGTGGCAGGAGTGATTGACGCCAGAATCAAAATGACGTAAAGCAGCTTCCCTCAAGAAGCACTACTCTAACGGTTTTTTTCCTCTTTGTTGCCCCAGGTCCCTTGTGAATAGGATTTAGCTGTGATTCAGCTGCTGCTGTTCTTTTGGTAATCAGTGTGGAGGAGGGAGATGAGGGCTGCTATTAATGGCTTCTTATTTCACATTCTCCTAATGAGTTATCCCGCAGTTATTAATGTGCATGCAGGATGCTCTCTGGTGTCCCTGGATGGTTTTGTTAGGTGTACTGGACTGTTAAGCTTTCTAAGATGGAATGTTTTATTAGGTTCTGGCCTGGGGGTTGGATGGCTGGAGGTTTTTAAAAAAATGCACTAAGAGAAAGGAATATGGTGTAAAACCAAGCTTATGATCTTGGCGGGGGAGGGGAACGGTACCATGCAGGGTATGTGGGTGGGTGGGACAGCAGTTCAGCAACATCACCTCCCTCTCCTATAGCCCTGAAAACCTTACTTTGGTAATACCCTTCAGATGTTAAAAGTGAAATAACTGAGAACTATTTACTAGGCAGCTAAATGCAAATTCTCTCCCCCATTAGTTTTAATTAGGATGAAATCATACATTTAAATAACCACTTCTTCTAATAACTGAACTTCTTATTCACTCTGAACCCAGGCAAATGCCTCTTTCTGTATGAACGGCCCACCTCTGAGTCATTCCACACCTGCATGTTGACACAGCCAGGTTCCTGATGTGGGTGCACAGATCTGGGATTTCAGAGCGCGACTGGCACGGAGAATCTTGGGTATACAGCTTTCTGCACTCTACCTTGGGGATAGACAGGATAGTCCAACCAGGGAATAAAGAGTTTGCAAGTTCAAAACAAAACAACCACCTAAACCAGATTTTACTTGGTTTCTATCTTACTATTTCTTTAAGCATTTAAAGGGGTGCATTTTAAAAAATCCTCCACCCATTTCTTCCATTTAAACAAATGTTATTAAGAACAGTAATAAGCAGTTGAATTGAAAGAATTAGATCTTTGAGGCTTTTACTATCAGATTTGTTCTAATTCTTTAGTTTTTCCTTAATGTAGTGTATGTGGTCTGTTTTGAGAGAGTGTGGGGGTGTGATGATGTGTAGAATGGTGGCTGTTGTGTGTGCATGTGTGTGGGGGGGTGGTTGGGGGAGGGTTGAATCTTCTGTTTGGAGGATCAGAAATAAATAAGCAGCTTGGCTTCAACCCCTCAGTGGCATAACCAGCTAATGAATGAGAGGACTGCTAAACTCCCAGTTGTCTTCCTGGCTTGGAAGACTTAATAAAGTCTGACTACCTTTTGTGGGCCAGTGATAGGAGGAAATCAACAGAAGACATGTAGCTTATAGCAACCTGAAATGTGCCAGAGACCTGACTAGCTGCCTTTTTGGCCCTGGGGAGGTGTGGCTGGCCCTGCTCGCATCCTCCAGGAATGGGAATTGTGCCAGACGCCAGCTAGACAAGACCAGCTGCTTCTTCGATGTTTTGTGGACATGATTGGCTGTAGCTTTTGATCAGGACATTGTTCCTAATGAAGTCTGACCGGCATCATTTAGACAGGAATGAATGACAGCTGATGTGCAGGATTTTCCTGGATTAGCGGCAATTGGAACTAGTAACCAGAGGAGGTGGGGGGGACAGAAACCAGCTCTGATTGACAAGAGCTTATCTTTATTTAATCTACTTCCAAAGCCCTGCAGTTGAAATATTAGGCAATTGAAAGAAAGGAAGATACAACTGTGAAACATAATTAAAGATTCTTGACATACTTTAAAATGTGTTCAATAGGAGAGCTATGAAGAGAGTCCAGGTGTGAGGTTAGCGCTGCTCCTGTGATGTGAGAAAGAGAGGGCTTTCACATAGGGATCGTTAATTTTTATCCAAAATTTAAAATAGTGGTGGGCTTTGAATAGTTCTAGCTGTAAAAAATTCTGGTTCTATTTACCATTCCTTTGACTTGCCATCCTGCTTGGAAAAGTTTCCTGTGCAGAGGCCAAAAATGGGTACAGTATTAAGGGTGGTCATTTCTCATCAAGTTGTTCCATTGAGGACTTGAATCTTTAATGTTCATGTGTTTTGAGAAAAGATGACAAGCAGGAATCTTAGGCTTGTTTTCTGAGGACTTGTGTGGATTTCCGGAGAGCTAATTGAATGTAGTGTGCTGGTAATGTTTTACAAGTGGGTTGGGAGCTTGGCATCCTGGTTCAAATCCTGACACTACCATTTCCCCCTTGTTTGTATTACTCCATTTCACCATCCCCTCCTATTTGGTTTTTAAGATATACATTTGTACTCTTTTAGTAGCTCCCCTTGAAATGAAACCACATATACTCTAAATTTAAAGTTCATCTATACCTTAATCCCTTTGGACAGTGCAGGTAAACAACCTTTAAGTCTGATCGCCTTCCTCCCTGCAACTAAGTCTGATATTTTAGTTTTACCTTTTTTTAAACACACAAATTAGATGTTATTACCCTTTTTACAGATGGTGTTTTAGATTTACCTGTATGGCTACCAATTTCTTTGTTCACAATTTCTTTAATTTCCTTTAGTGAGTGTCTACTAGTAGTAAATGCTCTTTTTTAGTTATCTAGGATGTCTTTATTTTGCCCTATATTTCAAGAGGAACTTTGTCTGGGTACATGATTCTAGGTGGAAAGTTGTTTTTTTCTTTCTACCTTGTAGGACTGTTGTGAAGATTACCTGAATTCATATCTGAAGCCCCTAGCACTATGCCTGGCATGTTTGCTTGTTAAATAACAGTGGCTATTACATTCTCAGAAAAATATTGGAATTTGAGACAATTTAGGTTTAGTTGGAATGTCCATACTTTTTTGCTTTTTTTTCCCTGTTATTTCCTTAAAACTTTGATTTCACTAAGATTTGGATGGGAGTGGATTTAATAAGCAACATTACTAGCTTAGAAGATAGACAAAGTTTGATTCAACTGTGGTTTCTGTCACTGGCTAGTTGTATGTACCCTTTGCAGGTTATCTTACCTAAGACTTGTTTTTTTTGCATATAAAATGCTTATCATAATACCCTTTCTCAAGGTCACTATGAAAATTGCATGAGAATACATTTAAAACTCTTAGTGAAGCCTTACATAGTAAGTAGTTGTTTATGTTAATTACTAGTTTCTTGTGAACCACTTTTATGATTTTTACGTACAGATGTTATCAACTTTTCTTTTTCTGCCCTGCCTCTGTTTTCATTTCCTATTCCCCAAATCCCTGAAAAGAAGGAGTGTCTTCTGCACAACTGACTTTCTATTCTGCTGACTAGGAAGGCCCTCTGCAGACTGATGGCTCTGGCTTGGAGGCAGCACTTTTATACTTATTTGTCCTTAGGTGGGAAAATAGCTTTCCAGGCTTAGTATCTATACTTTGCTACCTGTAAGACTTTCTTTCACTTATCCAAAAATTGTATGCTCTAGTTTTACTTGTGGCTTTGAACAAATTACTTAACCACTTAGTGCCTCTGTTTCCTCATCTGTAATATGGAAATAATAATAATTCCTTTCCCATAAGATTGTTGTGAGGACTAGATGAATTGATACATGTAAAGATCTTAAGTGTCTGGCACAAAGGAAGTGCCAGTACTTTAGCTTTCATCATTGTCATTGTTAATAGCCAGGACTGCCTTCTGTGCCATACCATTGGCTTTTGGATAAAAAAATTGTGTGTCTGCTATAGCTTTGTCCTTTACCTGTTTAATCCCCAGTGCATGGGTATTAGCTTCCATATAACACTTATCTCATTTGTTCCTTAATAACATTGCCATAGGTTAGGTAGGACATGTTTTTTTCAACTTTATTTTCACATACAATAAAATGCACCCATTTTAAGTATACAGTGCTGTGAGTTTAGAATTGAATCACTACCATAATCAAGACATAAAACATTTCTATTGCACCCCAAATTCCCCTCTTTCCCACTTAATCTTCCATTCTTACTCCTGGGTCCTGGCAACCACTGATCTGCTTTCTGTCATCATAGATTAAGGTTCACTTTAGTTTTTATATAAATGGAGTTATATTTTTTGTGTTCTTATATCTGGCTTTTTTCACTCATGGTAATTATTTTTGAGATTGATCACGTTGGTGTGGTCTGGTCCTTTGTATTGTTGTGTGGTACCCCATTGTATGGGTGTACTGTAACGTTCTTAGCCATTCTCCTGTTGATGGACTTTCGGGTTGTTTCCATTTTGAGGCTATTATGAATAAAGCTGCTGTGAACATTTATGTACAGTTCTTTGTGTAGATACATTTTCATCTCTCTGGAGTAAATATTTAGGAGTAGCGTTTACTGATATGAAGGGCTTAGAGGTCACACAACCAGAAAGGCACCATGCCTGGATTAGCATTTAGTTATTCATCTACTGACTTCTCTTCAGGATCCATTCCATTGGACCAGTGATTTTCACACTTGTAGAGCACCAGGACTCTTTCACATGAAATACTGCTCAAAATACCCATTAAAAAACCAGACTAAAGTGATGTAGACAGGTTCCTCGGAAAGTTCAGGTAGTCCTTTTTTGGCTGTTAAACTGCTAAGCACCCACGCTCTTCTCGTTGAACCCCTTTGCAAAGTGCTGCACCACTTTGGCTACTTCTTGAGAGCAGAGTCTGGGGCCCCTTGAGGTCCAGTCCTTAAACATCTCTTCTTGTCTTTGTAGTCCCATCACTTTAGCTGTTTCAGAACCGGTCACTGAGTACTTTACCTCTGCATTTTGGTGTTCTAGAAGCAAGGAACTCTCACTTTTTACAAATACAAAACAAACCAAAAAACCCCATGCATGCACAGTGCATAAGTTAGGCTGTACAACTGGTGAGATTAGAAACATTACCACTTGCCGTTGCTGTCAGTCAGTGCTGGTTATGTATCTCCTTGATTCAAAGGGCTCTTCAGGGAATGTAGGGTCAGATAGGTCCATTCAAGCTTTTAGGCTGTTTACCTTTGTCACCCGGTACTATTTACAGATGGAGCGGATGCCAGTATGTTCCATTGCCCTATTCTGAAGCAGTGAAGTCTCATCTTATGTTATCAGAGCCCGGGTTATGAAATTTGAAATGCACTTTTCCTCCCTTGCACTGTTACAACTACATCAAAGCATTTTAATCAACCTGCTTTCATTGAAGTGTACAATTTTTCTTCTCATTACATCTGCAAGCTCTCAAGTTTACAGACACGATCTCCTTGGCTAGACTAATATTACTTGGTCATTCTTGCATGCAAATTTAAAATTTAATATCTTGCTGCAGGTCTGTTGAGTTTTATGCAAATTCCAATATAGATTATATTTTGGAGCTGTAAATTAGAAATTACATTCGGGGGGAAGTAATATATGTGTGGGCTTAGAAAAAGGAACCTTGCAGTTTGCATGGTACATGGCATTTCTTCCGAAGAAATGGGATTTTGAGTATTCTGTGTGGGTTTAGAAGTTGTGTTGTCCAATTGTGTTACTGGTAATAAAAAGATAAAAACAATGCCAGTTCTTGTATCAACATATTTTTTAATATTAATTATTTTTTTTTTTACCTTTTTATTTTATACCAGAGTATAGCTGATTAATAGTGTGATAGTTTCAGGTGCACAGCAAAGGAACTCAGCCATACATATAAATGTATCCATTCTCCCCCAAATTCCCCTCCCATCCAGGCTGCCATGTAACATTGAGCTGAGTTCCCTGTGCTATACAGTAGGTCCTTGTTGGCTATCCTTTTTAAATATAGCAGTGTGTGCATGTCCATCCCAAACTCCCTAACTATCCCTTCCCCCCATCCTTCCTCCCCCCCCACCCCGTAACTATAAGTTAACTATAAGTTCGTTTTCTAAGTTTGTGAGTCTGTTTCTGTTTTGTAAATAAGTTCATTTGTATCATTTCTTTTCAGATTCTGCATATAAGGGATATCATACCATATTTCCCATTCTCTGTCTGACATACTTCACTCAGTATGACAATCTCTAGGTCCATCCATGTTGCATCAATGTTTTTTAAAATGACATTTGGCTATTTGGGATAGCCATTGGGGATTAACTGGGTTCTCCCACTTATTTGTTCATTGAACATACAGTTATGCATGCATTCTAGGTACCTGGTTTTCCTCTTGGCTTCAGTGATACATCAACAAACAAAACAGTGTGTGCCCTTATGAAAGTTACCTTCTACTTGGGAGAAACAAGGCACAAGCAGATAAGTAAATATTTGTTATATCTGATGGTGATACATTCTGTGGAGAAAAATAATGCAGGGTTTGGGAATAAGTGAGTGCTGGGAGCGGGTGTGGGGTCAGGGAAGACCCCCTAAAGTGACGTTAATGCAAAGACTTGACGAGGAAAGGAGGGGAGCTGTGCAATTTTTCTTAGGAGAATGACAGGAAGAGAGACTGCTAAGTACAAGTGTCTCAAGTGAGTACTTCCTGCCGTGTTTGAGGAGCAGCAAGGATGCAGTTGTGGTTGGAGCGGAGGGGGGAGGTAGAAGTGGAGCAGAGAGAGAGAGAGAGAGAGAGAGAGAGAGAGAGAGACAGGAGGAGAATCCAGGGAGTGGCTGGTAGCAGAATGGGGGTGGGTGGGTGTCATGGATCATACAGGGCCTGTAAGTACTGTGAGGACTTTGGCTTTTGCTGAGTGAGATGGAGAGTTGTACTGGGAAGTATTAAGTAGGCGGGGACTACTGTGTTGAGAATGGAGTTTATGGAGGCAAACACAAACCTTCAGATGATGGAGATGGGACACCAACTTCAGCCATTGCAAGTCTGTACCTTCAGAGCTGACTGGAGAGGGCCGGTGGCCAAAAAGAAGCTAGGATTGGATAGAAGAACCTGGCATTGTTGGCATTTTTGTGTTTGAGCATCCTCAAGATTCTTTGTCTGTGGCAGAAGCCTAAGCATCTTTAATGTTGGTGCCAAGCAACCTGTGTTTTAACAGGTCCTTCAGGTGACTGTGCTGTACTTGTTAAAACACAGAATGCTGGGTTCCCCCCCACCCCCAGAGTTTCTGATTCAGGAGGATGGGGTGGGGCCCAAGAATTTGCATTCTTTATACCTTCTTGTTCCTAAGTGATGCCAGTGCTGCTAGTTCAAGGACCACATTTTGAGATCCATTGCTCTAGTGAACAGGAATTGATAAATTATCTGCAAAGTTAACTTTCTGCACTTCTGCCTTGAAAAATAATGGGTTGAAGCCTTGGCTCTGAGCCAAACTGCCTGGGTTTGAATCCCAGCTTGTTATTGTATTGTGAGCTTGGACAGGGCATTTAGAATGGTTCCTTGCACATAGTAAGTTCTCAGTGAAGGCTGGATATTATAATATGGCATATAAGTATAAAATTATGTGGTGGAAACAAAAACATGAATAATTTGCCGAATGTAAGCTCTGGAGTAAGCATTACAAACACTATCTTGTTTTGTTTTCAGGATGAACTGCAACGTACAGTCATCCCTTGATATCCACGGGGGATTGTTTCCAGGTGGTCCCCCCTCAGATACCAAAATCCACGAGTGCTCAAGTCCCTTATATAAAATGGCATAGTATAGTTGACCATTTGTATCTGTGGATTCTGCATTTGTGCATACTGAGGGCCACCTGTATTAATACTTCTGTTTTATACACACAGAAGTGACTTACTCATAATCATGCAACTAGTAAGTAGCAAAGATAGGTTTCAAATTCAGGTGTCTCTGGCTTCATAACCTGAGAGTTACCACTGTGTGTGCTGCCTAGCAGCACTGGATTGGCTCTCACACAGACTCAGGTTCAAATCTGAGTCCCCCCCCCCCCATTTAATATATGTGTGTGTGAGAGAGAGAGAGACAGGCAGGCACAGAGAGATTTAGATAGAAAGCGAGAGATAGTATTTGCGTTAATTTTCTAGATCTCTGTTAGGCCACATTTTCCTAACGTAGAATTGGGATAAAGCATGTAGATTTAACAGGGTTTCTGTACTAAGTAGAGTATAGATGGGTTATCATTGTTAGTTGTTTTCTTTCCTAATTAAACTTCAGAGCCAAATCCAATCTAGATAGAATGTATTTCTCGGATTTTTCTTTATAGTTCCTTATAAGAATGGGTTTTTCCTAATGTGAACTTTGAATTTTTGAATTTTGTGGACAGGATTCTTGTCATCGAGATCTCAGCTTGGGAGGAAGAGAGCATGTTCCCTTTAAAAATATCCTTCTCTGCTTGGGGTTCTAGTGTCGTCATCTGAGGAAGTTCACACACTGTTAGGAATAAAGCTTTCCCAGATAAGGCATCTGTGTAGAAGAATTAAGTAGGTGGGAAAGTAGGTGTGTGGGGAGACCACATGTCTAATTTTTAAAAGAGCTAGTGTCTCCTGGTGGTTTTGCAGAAATTAAAAGTATTACATAAAAGTCACCTATTACAGTAATCGTTACTGTCATAAAATCCCAGTCCATGGATCAGTTGTATGAAACCTGGTCATAAACTTGCAAAAGCCATTGATTGACAACTAGCTGTCACAAAGCTCTGAACTTTACTTCTTTCTGTTGTAGCAGTAACTGGTGAAGCCCTTGGTCCCTAGGGATTGAAAGAGAAAATTTATATTCAGAAGATACATAGACAATTATAAGGAACTCTTATTGACTTCAGGGGAAAGAGAAACGGATAGCTATTAAAATAAAAGTATGGCATTTGGGCCAAACAGGCAGCCCCATCTGTCCTGAGAGTCCCCAAGGCTAGCACTGGATATAGAGTGAGTCAGGTTCTTAGAGAAAATTGTGTTGTTGAAAACAGGGGTCCCCAAGCCCCAGGCCTCGGACCGCTACCGGTCCGCAGCCTGTTACGAGCCGGGCTGCAGAGCAGGAGGTGAGCGGCGGGCGAGTGGGTGAAGCTTCATCTGCCGCTCCCCGTTGCTCGCACTACCGGCTGGACCATCAACCCCCGCCCCTGCCCCCGCCCCGGAAAAATGTCTTCTATGAAACCAGTCCCTGTTTCCAAAAAGGTTGGGGGCCACTGGTCAAAAAGAACAAGCTTGGTCTTGGTATCTTTTTTAGAGTAGATGGAAATATGAGTGTATCAGAAAGCTCTTGTGAGTTTTGTTTCACAAAAACAGTTTGCTTAGGGGTAAGTATAAGTTATCTAGGAAAAAAAATCACTGATATGGCATAAATACCTTGTTCCTCAGTGATGTGATTATGTGACCAGGGAGGCGTGGGGTGAGTTGGGAAGAGCATGAGCCTTGATGATAATCACCTGACTAGAAGCAGGCTCACCTTAGATGTCTCTGAGCCCCAGATTACCCTCCTGTAAATTGGGAATACTGAAGAGTTGGTTGTTAGGATTAAATGAGTGGCATATATGGTGTACCTAGTCCAGTGCTTGATTAAATAGTGATGAGGCTGGTAGATTTTAGGCATCTAAAGATAAATGAGGGTGATTCGGAATGCATTTCCTATTTATTGACCCGAATTCCTGTGGGACACCCCCCCCACAACTTTATGAGATCTAATTCACATACAGTGCAGTTCACCTGTTTAAGGTATGCAGTTCAGTGGCTTTTACTGTATTTACAGATATGTGTAGCCATCACCACAGTTTTAGAACATTTTCATCACCTCAGAAAGAAACCTGCATCCTTTAGCTGTCACTTCCCTATTCCTCCATCCTTTCCCTGCCTATTTCTTACAGGCTCCATCTTCCTTCTTATCTTTTTTTTCAGTTGTGGACTATGCCAGTTTGCCTGTTGCTGGATCATGTGATTGAAATTCTCTGAATTTTTCTGCAAATAACCAATTTAGCTTTTCCCCCTCTAAAGTATTTGTTTCTCTGGGTGTTGAAGCAGCTGCTGCAGCCAACGCAAGGGCTCACCATTTTGCACTTTGTGGCCGTTCATATGGCAGCTTTATTCAAAACCGCTCCTGTGCTGCTTAAGTTATTTGTCTTATACAAAAACAGTTCCCCTGGCTTGCGGCTTCTCTGCTGCCATGTTGACAAATGTTGCTTCTAGTGAAATACACAAAAATAAATAACAGCAAGGGAGAAGGGAGCATAGAGCTAAGTGAATTCATTTTGCTTCTTGAGTGCCATTCTCATTTGTTTTAAAAACCACCCCGGCATTGCAGGCTGGAAAGGAGGAGGCAGAGGGAACCGCAGGAAAAGAATGGGCCACATCTGATTATTTTTTAAAATAAATTTATCTGTCTATCTATCTATTTATTTATTTATGGCTGTGTTGGGTTTTCGTTGTGGTGTGCGGGCTTCTCATTGCAGTGGCTTCTCTCATTGCGGAGCACGGGCTCTAGGCACGCGGCCTTCAGTACTTGGAGTACTTGGGCTCAGTAGTTGTGGCTCACGGGCTCTAGAGCTCAGGCTCAGTAGTTGTGGTGCATGGGCTTAGGTTCTGTGCAGCATGTGGGATCTTCCCAGACCAGGGATCGAACCCGTGTCCCCTGCACTGGGAGGTGGCTTCTTAACCACTGCGCCACCAGGGAAGTCCCATATCTGATTCTTTGAAGGGACTGGTTGAACAGGCAAGTTGAGGGGTATCTGGAATGTAGGGCCTGGGGATGAGGAGTTGACCTTCTTAAGGTAATCAGAATACCTTGCAGATATTCGGATCGTGACAGTAACCCCCATTTGGGTAGTCTTCAGAGTACCCTTAGTGCATTCAGTTGTTTTCTCATTCTATTTATGATGAGGCTCACATTTAAGACTTGCTGACTCAGTAGTGAATGATTATAGTTAGTTTGTGTGTGATAGTGTGGTAGGGTGTGTGGGCAACTGGGAAGATCGAAGGTGTGAGGCTGTTGGAGTTCTCAGTGTTCAGACTGAAGGTCTGACCTAAGTGCGGAGACAGGGGATGCTAACAAGTATCGATTGCCTGTTATGAGCCAGGTGTTTCCACAAGCATCATCTCATCGCATAGTCCACAAAGGTTGGTAGTCTTATCTCCATTTTATAGATTAGGGAGAACAGAGTTTTATGGAATTAAGGTACTTATTTGTCAGCGGTCACCCAGAAACTAGGGAGTGAAATAGATGGAAACTCATTGCTTCTAGTCTTCAGAACCTGTTCCTGTTCCATTGTAATAATAAGCAGTAAAAGGTGTGGAAGGAAGAAAATGGGAGGGGCATTGGAAAATTAGAAGCAGGGATAATAATAGCAAGTGGTGCAGACCAAAATGTTTTGTTTAGAAAAATAAGTCGCACATCTTTTTTGAGAGTTTTTATTAAGTAAAAATCACCAAAAAAACTAATTTTCAAGTGCACGTGAAGCTTTCTTTGAGGTGGGTAGGGTACAAATGATCACTTGACCAACTATGATTGACTAGAAAAAACATTTCCCTGAACTTTCATAAATTGTCTTAGTAAGCATATTGGTGAGGCAGTGGCTGATAAATAATAGCCTAATTGGTCACGTAAGGTGTGGGAGGTTTGCTTAGCCAAAAGTCAGCTTTCACGCTGGGTCTTGCAGATTGATTCCTGCCCATTTGTTAAGTGACTTTCAATGCTGTTTATCTCCTAAATACTCTGTTATTTTTGTTGGTGGTGGTGGTAGTCTATTTCTGATAAGGGCTGCCTCTGGAGAGGAGACATGGAGAAACAAGAGTGGTGTGAAAGAGACTTACTTTTCCTTATATTCTGTGTACCTTTTGAATTTTTTTCCCATGTATTATTCTGTATGATAGAAGGGTGGGGATAGGCAGGCAGAAGGAAAGAAGTTGGGTGAAAGGAATGGAGTATCAGTCCAAACTTCAGGTGTTTACTCATTAGTGGTTGAACCTGAAGGATTTTTTCTCAACATATAAACTTTTCCAGCCACATAGAAATCGACATAAAACAGGTGCTTGCTATTGCCAGGTACTGTCAGGAGGAAGGAAGTACAGTATAGCATTCAGGATTACAAGAGTCTGAAACCCAGACTTCCTAGGTTTGAACACTGTCTCTGGCACTTAGTGACTGGTTGTGACCTTGGACCTTACTTAATCTTTCTGTGTCTTGGGTTCTTTGTTTTTAAAATGGTGATTATAATAATACTTCTTTCATGGAGTTGCAAGGATTAAATGTGTTACTTAATCCACGTAAAGTTTTTATAACAGTGCCCAGCACTCTGTACTCATTGGAAATTAAATGACTGTGATCATCACAGGTGCTGATTTGCCTCATTACTTCTCTGCCCCTCTTTTCATTGTATGTCCAAATTCCCCCTACTCAGTTGCTCAAACAGTGCTCCTATGCTGGCTAAGGAGCGCTTTCCCTGAGTTTAGCTCGTCTGGCACTGGCTCCTTGGAGTGCTATTTTCTAGCAAGAGCAGGATGTTTGGACCTGGGAGAGTGAGCAGGCTGGGTTGGGTCCTGACTGTCTTCAGTGGTGTTCGGTCTTTTGGTGGAGGAAACACAACTTGTCAGAACACAGCTTTGGATTGCCCACGTTTCCTTTTGTACAGATGGGGTCTGGAGTCCCTCTGGACCCCTTGTCATGGATCCAAGCCAAGGCTTTTGCTTGCTGAGCCAGGAATAATACAGGAATTAGTCTTTTTCTTCTTTATACTAAGCACTAATCAATCTGTAGCTAACTCTGTATCTAATTTCTGAACCAGATGCCATGAATAACTGCCCCTGAATGTGTTTGCCAATAAAAGAATAAGTTTAAGGCTTTTAATCAATGCTGCTTACACTATTTAAGGTCAGAGTCTTGTGTGAGACTTATTTTAATCAGGATAATTGTTGGGTTAAAAAATGAATGGTTTTTTTGAGATTATGACACTTGTGGGTGACTATAGTGAATTAATCTTCGAGAGGACGGAAAATTGTCAATTTCATAAGAGTTCTCGAGCTCTCTAGTCCTTCAGGTCTCTTATGGAAAAATATGACTTTGGGAGGAAAGTATTCTTTATCAATGGGAAAAGAGATAAGAGACTAATATAAATTTCTAAGGAGTCACTGATGGAGGGAGCAGAAGGGAAATTAGAAATGAAGCTGAGTATTCTGGATCTGCAGTGAGCTGCAGAGCTGTGGGCTATGGCTAGGCTATGGCTGCTGTTTGTATTTTAGGTAATATGATCTTGTAATTGTGTGTCTGCAGCATACCTTTCTCAAAGGAAGCCATGCTTCTTGACCCACGACCGTGTATTGCCTAGAGTTTAGAAATATCTAAGGTTTAGATATTGGCTCCATTGAATGGACTAGGGCAAGTTAGTTCACCTCTTGGACCCTCAGTTTTTATATTTATAAAATGGGGATGGTAATAGCACTTCACAATTGGAAAAATACGGTGTGATCACATAACATGAGAATGGGAAGAGTAAGTGCCTGGCACATAAGAAGTGATGAAAGGGGGGTTTCCTTCCACTTCTTTGCAGGGATTGCCTGGCTTGCTCTCACACATTTTGTCTGGGGTACATCTGGATACATGTAACATGGAAATTTTCCTACCTTGTGCCAGTGAGTTGGAAATTGTTCCCGTTGACCTGGTTTTTGTGCTCAGTGAAAGGGATGAGAGGAGTGAGTCAGGAAGTTGCCAAGTTCTGGAGAGGCTCAGTGGTAATTCTCTTCGTCAGTGGCTCCCTGGCTCGACAGTTCTGAGCGTACAAGGATTGGTGGATTTGGAGAACTAGGCTCTGCTTCTTTGGCTATGAGGAAGTTAGTTTGTCTTTCTAAAGTTGTTTCCTCTTCCATAAAATGGGGATGCCAATAACTTGGGATCTGTGAGGGTTCAATATGGGTGATGGTTGTGAAAGACCTTTGTAAGTGGCAGGGAGCCCCAGAACTGCATGGTGGTGATATTTTCATCATTGTGAGTTGGCCACAGTGCTTATCCAAAAGTCAGTTCTAGTGTTTTGCCAAATGTTAAAGGCTCAGGAAATACCCTCTAACTCAAGGAAGATCTGTCTCCACTCCACAGCTGGAGGAGCTTGTATCCAGAAGGAAGACAGCTGGGCTCCCAGGATTTCTGGGAGAGCTGGCAGTCCTCCCTTAGCTCTGGCTCTCAGACCTGCAGGCCAGTAATGGGGGATTGTAATTAAGCTGGTGATGAACAGTGCCTCAGTATAGGCCTTTGCCTGCCACAGGTTGGTTTCTGCTGTTCACTTGCTGTCTAACAATGGCCTGTTCTCCTTTGCTTCAGCTGTGACATCCTTTCTCAATGACCTTTAGGAAGACAGAGCTGGATCTGTCTTGCTTCTTGCTGCCTACGCGCTGTTGTGTGCAGAGTACCCTTGCTGTCCTTTCCTTCTTCTGGCGACTTCACAGGTGACTAAACCGGAAGGGGAGGCTACAGAAAGTCAGATTGCCAAGCACCTCTCTCCATGCCTCTCCTGCTCCAGACCCCAGCACTGTGTGAGGAGAGGCGCTCATCTGGCAGAAAGGTGGGGATAACATCCAGTACATGCAGAGGCCCTAAGAGATTATGATGAGCACAGAGCAGGTTAGGAGAAGCAGCAATGGACAGTTTGGACGTGGGGATTAAAGCCAGCTAGTGCCAGTGAATGGGAGGTCTCTTCTCTCTCTATGAGGCTTTTGGTTTCAACTTTGTAGGATGTAGGGATTTGTTGGAGGCTGTTAAGTAGCAGGGGATGATAGTATGAGGTCATACTTGCTTATGGCAAGATGGGTGATGAAGGATGGATGGTGATGGGACTGGAAATAGGAACACAGAAGACAGCTGCAGTATTTCAGGTGGGATGTCATGTGGGGCTTGCCTGTCTAGGGCATTGCCATTTTGGGTGTCAAGGAGAAGTTGCAAGAGGTTTTGTTGGTGCAAAGGAAACTGACATTTCAGTGCCTGCTTTGTACCAAGAACTTCCAGTACTTTACATACATGAGCTCATCTGATTCTAACAATAGCAGTGAGAGAAAGGTGGTTTTGTTTTGTTTTGCCATTTTGCAAATAAAGAAACTGAGGTTTATAGGATTTGTAGCTTGTCTGAGGTTCCTGGCAGCTGGTAAGTTGTAGAGTAGGGATTTTAACTTGATTCCATCAAATTCAAAAGTCCTTTCTCTTCCCACTACACCACACTGTGGCCCTCAGGACACAGCCCTCATGTAGTGGTTTTGCATTAGCAAATAACTTTGCAAGGACTAGTCTATTAATAGTGATCTCTTTCAACATTCCTGTGAGGTGAGGGAACACAGTTAATTGTTCAGCTGAGGGATTAGAGCCATTGGGAGGTTAAGTGACTTGACAAGGTCATCTATCAAGTGGTTTTGGGGAGAGCAGGAAGAGGTGAGGTTTGGAGCAGACCATTTTGAGACTGTAGTCTTACAGAAAACAAGAATTTGTCAGCCCAATCTTACAAATCCAATATTTCTCTTAGTTCTCAGATTAGGAAAACTGTAGTGGAGATGGTATGCAAGACAAGTGCCTGAGGCCAAGATGGCACAAAGCATGGTGGTATCTTGGGGTTACTTTATAATCAAACTCTCTCCTGTTGCATAGTCTTTAATTAAATCAACAACCACCACCCTGCCCCCTCCCAAACTAATAATCTTTATTAAGCATGGAAATTGGAGTAAGGGTGAAGAAACTTGTCTCTTAAAAAGATCTCAATAATAAATTATTTCCTTTGCTGTAAGAATTGTTTTGCTGAGCTTAATAATTGGAAGAATTCTCACTTTAACCCAGCTTCTTTTTTTTCATTTGATTTTATGTGTTTGACTTTATTATTGGTTGCCATGGGGATACTTAGGGTGACACAAAGAGCAACATTATGATGAGAGCCATGGGAAACCCTTGTTAATTATATTGTGCCTCCATTCCTTGTCTGTCATTTTCTCTTTATTATCATTATTATTACTAACTTATTTTTTATTTTTTGAGAGATGAATGCATTGGGTAGAGTGGGGCCTGAGAATGAGTCTAGAGCTTTGCCTTTTACTTGGCTGGACACTTTGGGCACGTGGGATCAAGAAATAGATCACGAGGTATCTTGTAATAGGAGTTGGAGGAACTGCATTTGGGAATAGGGAGCAAAGGCCAGGGATGGAAAGATGCTGGACTACAAGCCTGAACGATTTCACATTTTGTTAACGGTTATCCCTTGACGCATGCACTTTCATGATTTAACCCAGCGTTGCAAACAGACACCATACTTTGGCCAACCCTCAGCCTTCTAGTGCTTTCTCTCCAGAAGTAACAGAGTAAATATATAACACTGGCTTGTACATGTGTGGCTGGTAGCTGTAGGTAGTGAGGTGATCACCTGCCCCATTGAAACCTTGTCTGTGTAAGATGCTGGTGAAGTGATCTGGTTTCTGTAGCCTGGGTGCCGAGTATGGGGGAGAAGGAAGTGACAGTCATTTACAGTGTCATGTTTAGTCTTTTGCAGATGTGCTTACAGTTTTAACAAAGGCAGAGAAGAAATTATAGGGTGGGAAAGAAATGCCTACAGACAGCCTGCTAAAGCCTAGGAAGGAGGAAACTAGTATTTGTGTTTTAGGAATGCTAAGCCCTTGCTTACATATCAGCAAGCAAAATATTGGCATTCACTTCTGATTTGAGGAAGGCATCTCAGAAGTCAATAGAAGGAAATGCCTAAACACAGGCCTTACTCAGAAAGAGAGGAGAGACGTGGAAATGCTCAAGATTATCTCATAAAAGCCCTTTGCGTATTTGAAGCCTGTAATGCGATCTTGTTCTCTAGGCCAGACAACTCCAGTTGTTTTTCTTACCTTTTTTCATTGTATCTTTTCTCATCTCTTTTATGCTTTTGTCACCTTTCTCTGTTTCTTCATCTTAAATAATACCAGTCAAAATTGAACTTTGTGCCCTAATACAGGACTGATTTGCTAGTGACTGCTAGTTTTGATCAGAAAACAGTAGATGAGGAGTGATGTCAGTGGTGAGGATGCTGAAATGTTTTTCTTCGCCTAGTCTCATTTTCTGCTCCTTCACCTGTGCATGGTGTTGGTGCCTGGAACATGGTGGTCATATAAAGTGAACGTCTGCTGAATGAGTGAAAGGATGTATACCCAGTTCTTTGCTTTAAAAGTCAATATTTGCTCTGGGGCAATTTAAAAAAAAAACCACCTCGTTTTATTTTTCATTATAAACACCAAAATCGTTGGCTTGAATTGCCACAGCAGAGCATTCATTATGCAGCTTGTACAAAGACATAAGACTTTTCCCAAAGAAGACAATTCCTCTCTCTCCTCCCAGTTAGTCCCTCAATCCTTTCCTTGCTTCTTCTCTCCCTCCTGCCTGGCTTCCCTTCTTTCCTCACTCATTTATTCATTCAGTTCATTCAGCAAAGGCTTTTTCAACCTCTGCTGTGAGCCAGGCATTATTTTAAGTGCTGGGGATATTATTAGAAACAAAAAATAAAGTTCCTCCTCTCATGAAGTTTATATTTCAGTGGATTAAGGAATATGATTGACCAGAAGAAGTATTCCTTGTTGGTGACAAGGCTTTCAGGGAAGTGAAAGGTTGGTGGTTCTGTGGGTGATAGAATTAATGTCTGCTCTTTTGTCAGGGACTTGCTGGCAAGATAGGTTGTGATTCCACTTTCCTTTCTATTTACATCACCATCTGAGTCCCTATATAGCATTTTACCTGACATGCAAGATTCCATTTGGGCAGGGTTTTGTCAGTTATCATTTATATATCCTTTCTTGAAATTGGATTAGATCTCTTTGATTTATTTGGAGAGAGAAATGGGTAATACACAGTATGTTTCTGCTGAATATCTGTTTTGCTATGAATCTGACACAGTAGTTCATACCTTTTTTTTATTCCAGTGTGTTTTATTTAACATTCCATTATTCAGAGATTGGTGGGTTTTTTCTTCTTACCTTTCCTTCTACACTGTTTCCTTCCAGTTTATTAAAAAAACAATCTAATTAATATTCTTAATGCCCCCCCCATAAGTTTCAACAATTTTGAACACAAATCAACCCTATGAACTAAAACCCAAGCCTGTGACATTCATTTGTTCATTCATTCAGCAGATGTACAAAGCAAAAGAAGATACATGTTTCCTCTCCACAAATTTCATAGTCCAGGAGGACAGTGAAATAAAGAAACTTAAATTAGAATTCTTTGGGGTAAATATGCCAACAGAATTCTGAATAAATATCAGTGCACATTTAAGACATAAGTAACTAAGTCAGCCTGGCTTGTCAGAGAAGGCATGACAGAGGAGGTGATCTTTGATCTGGATCTTGAAGAGTGAGGATGTGTTTGCCTCTCAGGACCAGCTGAGAGATAGCTAGATTTCATTGGTCTTGCTGTAATCACTGAGGCGTTGATACCCAGCATGGCTTTCTCTCCAAGTACTGGACTTGGGGATGGTGGTCTCTTTGCAAATACAGCCTGGGTTTTGTTTGTTTGTCTCTGAAACAAGGTTGACATCAGGACTGCTTCTTTATTTTGTTACTGCTGTTGTTCATCAGGTGGATTCAGGTGGATAGGTCTTCAATTTTCATGGTGCTGCATTCCAGCATTTGGGGTAGGTTACTTTACTGCATGTTAACTTTCTGACTTGGGCATAGGTATTAAGTGTATCAGGAAGTGGCTGTCGGCCCTTCTCCTGCCCTCCTTCTGCTCAGGTAATCTGGAGTAAACATAAGAAACAAATCTCCATTGTCACCATGTTTGGTTCCCAACTCAGAACCTGTGGAATGGCCAGGATGCCATCCAGTGAAAATGTATCGGGGAAGCCAGAGCACAAAGGGTTTCTTTTAAGAGTTTAGAAAAGCTCACTGACATTATTTATTACTTGCTGAAAGGCCCAGTGAATTTGCCAGTCTCCTTCTTGTTCTAAAATTTGCCTTCAGTTGTTGAAGTTGTGGAGTTTTTCTTTTAACCCCCATCTGAGGTCTTTCAAGGGAGACAACTGGTGAGAGAGTAGGCTTTTCTGCTTTTTGTGTCCCCAGGTAAGAGATGATCATCAACAGCATTATATCCTGGGTAGGAAGTGGGCTTGCCTAGATCATTTCAGCCCAGCAACCCATCCTCATTATTACTAATGCCCAGAGTTAGGGCCTGGTTTCTCTTTGTGTTAGAAAAAAAAAAAAAAGGGAAAGTATAGGTGTGAGTGAGGAGGATGATAGTTATAATGGTAGGATCATACCAAATATGCAGTAAGCACCTTGCAAGGGTTTGCTTATTTAGTCCATATGACAACCCTATGAGGTAGATCTGTTGATAAGCAGACTGAGTCACAGAGAGTTAATTTGAGCAAAGTCACACAGCTGTCTGCCTTGGGAGCCCACACACTTGATTGCTATGACTGAGCCAGATGCCTTGATGATGTGTGACTAGTCGCCAGACATCTGGTGTCACCCCTGACCGCTGTGTGCTGGGGAGCCAGATCTCATTGGTGTCTGTCAGCAGGTGTTCTTTGGAGTGAGACCCTTCTTTTTGTGACTCGGTTACGGCTTTTAAAGACTCTGTTTTTAAATATGTTTTTAACCACCCCCCCAGCCCCGCCCCACCCCTGAATATAAAGGACCCATTTCAAAGATTGAAAACCTGTTGGAAGCTGAACCTGACTCCCAGGTCTTCATGTTTTCAGTTTTTATAGTCCTTGAAGGGTTCCTTTTGCCTTTCCATCATAGAGAGGATCCCATACAAATAGAGGCTTTAATTTTTGCTTGCATTTTCCCATTTTGTGTTTTGACTTCTGGCCTAAAAAACGAAAGAAAGAAATGTTTAATATTAAATTGGAAATGAAAACCATGTTTTTCTCCATGAACTTAACTCTGTTGCATCATATGATATAAACTCAAGCAATAAAGCCCTGCCCAAAATACAAGTGTCATGTGCTATAAAAAACACAGATTAACATAAAAACTTACCAGAATAATTTCACTGGAGGTGAATTTTTTAAATGAAGATTTGTTTTATGGTGAAAATAGAGAACAGTTATTCCAGACCATAGAGAGAAACTCGTTTAATATATTTAAATTGGTCTCTTATAAATCACTGCTTTCTACAGAGGCTGAATGGAAGGCAGAGAAACCTAACTCCTTTATGCAAAGAGCTGCTGTCCATTTAAAATAATTACAAGTGACGGTAAAGCATCTCCAACATAATGTTGCATACGAATGGGAAAGTAGGTTTTGATATTCAAAAAACTCAAGTTCCACGCTTCTAGCTGTAGTTATTTGGCTTAGTATGTAAGGCACTTATCACATAAGGTGGTTGCCAATAGACTTGAAGGCAGGTAGATTTTCCCAGTGGTCTGCTAACTTCTTACTCAGTCTTGGCCAGCCACTAATACAGTGCTGAGAGTTGCTTTCTATTTTCCCCCCTCTAGCTTGGGTCTGTTTGGTGAACTGGAGTCTGTGGATCAGAAAGTCTGTAGCTTGCAAGCTACAGATAAATGCTTCCTTCTGCTGCCTAGAAATGGCCCTGGACTGACAGTTTGTTGTCCTGCCCTGAGAAGGGAATAGGTTCCAGATCTGGTCTTTAGCCTAGATTTGTTGGGATCCTCTGTGCCATCCTAGAGTGGTGTGTTGCTAGATAAATGTAACATCCACCAACTTTGTCAGATAATGTGTCTGGCCTAGCTGCTGTGCTGTGATTGGAATCGAAACATATGGCTTGTTATTAGAGTAGTGACTGGCTGTGGGGGACATGGATGTCTGTTGTTTTTCATCGCTTATTGATTTAGTGAGTTAGAATGCCTTTCCTTTGGTGCTAGCGCTAAATAGTTCAGTCCTGTTAGCCATTTTGTAAGATTGTCTTCATGTGTGATTTGTGTATGTTTCCCTGATTTGGGGGGTACAGGGTCAAGGACTTAGGGGAAGGGATAATTGTTTACAGAAAAAGTGGAGGGGCATGGATTTGAGATCAAATAGGAGGTTGGGGAATGTAGGCTTCCTCTGAATATTGAGGAAATTCTTTAATCCCGATTAATTTTGGAAAGTCCCTTCTTTGCTCTCACAGTAGGGAATTTGGCTGAGCGAGCTAATACTTGGAATCGGAACCAGGAGTTGTGGGTTAAATTTCTCCCTGGCAAAGACCAAGATTTGGGGCTTTCCTCTACTCGTGTCCTGCTGCCTCTCATTGGGTCTTTTCAAACCGTATACAATAAAGACTGTCTTGATAGCTTGGTTGTGTTTTGGGTTGTTATTAAAGGTTGGGTGAAGCTGTTTTTTATTCTTTCAGCACACTTATTGAGTACCTACTATGTGCCAGATGCTGTTCTTGGTCCTGGGATTTATTGGTATGCAAGAGCAACAAAATCCTTAGTCTTACAGAGTTTGTATTCTAGTGGACTGTTATGTTACAGTGCTCATTATTCGAGAGGACCAAGGTGTTAGCTGTTGCTGCTGTGCACGCTGGCACGGATTGAGAGAAGAGACTGGGATTCAAGTCCTAGTAACTGTCCTGACTTGCTGAGTTTCTCTGAGCCTCAGTTTTCCCACCTGTAAAATAAGGAAATTGAATATTCTCTTTATTATCAATAAATCATATTGAATGATTTATAGGGTCTTTTCCCACTTGTGTAGTTTACGATACTGGTTCCTCTGAATATTTTAGCCTTTAATCTGAGCTGGGCTTGTAGCCGGTGACCAGTGTTCACATGTTAATTTAAAAAAGAGTTTTTATTACTCAGCCATAAAAAGGAATGAAATAGTGCCATTTGCAGAGACATGGATGGATCTAGAGATTGTCATACAGAGTGAAGTAAGTCCGAAAGAGAAAGACAAATACCGTATAATACTGATTATATGTGGAATCTAGAAAAATGGTACAGATGAACTTATTTGCAAAGCAGAAATAGAGTCACAGATGTAGAAAACAAACTTACAGTTACCAGTTGGGGAAGGGGAGGTGGGATGAATTAGGAGATTGGGATCGACATATATACACTACTATGTACAAAATAGATAACTAATGAGAGCCTACTGTATAGCACAGGGAACTCTACTCAGTGCTCTGTGGTGACCTAAATGGGAAGGAAATCTAAAAAAGAGTGGATATATGTATATGTATAACTGATTCACTTTGCTGTACAGCAGAAACTAACACAACATTGTAAAGCAACTATACTCCAATAAAAATTAATTAAAAAACCAAAATTTAAAAAAAGTCTTTAGACTAAGGAAGAAGATAATTGTTTCTGGAGAGTTGATATTTCTACACATGGTCATGAAATTTTTTTTTAAATGTAGTGAATTTATAGATTTTCCAAAGCACATTACTCCAGGACATTTTCATTCTCATCACAGTGAACGTCTAAGACAACATTTATTTTTTAAAGTCTTGTGACATACAGACTCTTGGCAGTATATTCACTGCTGAAGCTACAGTGATGGGAGCCTGGCTTTTGAAATAATGGTAAAAGAATGCCATGGGACAGAATTTTTTAAATATCATGAAAACTGAGTTGCTTCCCAGATTTTAAAAAGAAAAGGAAAAAACAATAAGGGAATCTTCATTCATTCTGGAAGCATATATGTCCTGACATAAAGTCTGAGTTTCCCTTGTGTCCTATGAACTGGTTGGTTTCAGGTGAGGAGAATTGCCTTTTCTTACACGTGCCTCGGAAACACTCATCATTGTGTAAGAAATAACTTTTTTGTTTGTGTGAAATCATAATATAGAACCCATTCTGCTATGCACCACCAATATAAAGCTCAGGGATGCAGGCCTGTTAATCAAGCGGAAATATGGGAAGTGAGAAATGAAACATAAGTCTTATTTCACACCTCTAAGTGATTGACTGCAAAGAATGAACTTAAAAATAATAATGCAACCTTCTTGGCATCACACCTTTTAATAAGACGGTTTAAAAATATTTAGGGTGAACCTTCGTCGGGATGCTTTTAATTGCTTCAGCACAATTTAGCAGTATATTGAGGTGATGCCACCACTGTGTCCAGGATCCTGGAGGAAGATGCCTGGGGGGCACTGTCACTCACTGATACATTGAGGATGATTTGGTGGAACCCGTTCAGGTTTGGGGATCTCATTTTCCTCTCAAATGCATGCTGTGAGGGTAGAGGGCATGGCAGTAGTGGCTAGTATGAGTACGATTTACATCTGTTTTTAAGTTGCTGTTCTTGTAAGAACAGGTACATAAGGCATCCTTGTTATATCTACCTTTGTAACAGTATCTCCTCATCCTTCTAGGTCCATTGCAAATGCCTTCATCTCTGTTACGTCTTTCCTTAACCACCCCCAACTGGCTATCATCTCTCTCCCTTATATTTCAGACAGATTAGACTGTGAGACTGAGTTTTTATCCCAGATTGACCACTTAAAGGCTGTTTGATCTTGGGCAGATTACTTTGCCCTTCTGTATCTTCATTTCCTCATCTGTAAAGTGGAGATAATAAAAGCACCTACCTCTTAGGGACATGGTGATTCTTAAATGAGTTAGTATAGGTGATACACTTAAAACAGTGTCTTGCATTGTGCTGCTGCTATTTTGTCAACATTATTATTTTACTTCCCTCTTGGTACATAGTTCATGGTCTCCTTTGCTACACTGTTGTATTTAACTTCTCTGCCTTAAATTGTGCTGGGTTCCTTCCAGGCTGAGATTCCTTGTAATGCCTAGCATGATACCTTAGACATGGTAGGTACTCTGTGAGCCCTCTGGATCGTTTCATACAGCATTTTGTTAAGAATTCAAAGCAGGGTGTATCCTCATTCTGAATTTTAAAACCTTGGAAGTGGACGGGGACTGATCTTGTTTGTTTCTTAACTGCTGAAACTGTAGCACCAAAGCCAAACAGTCACTCATGGTCACCCACTGGGTGGCCTGATAAGAAGGCTAGTCACTCAAGGCTATGGACTTCATCTTCTTCTTGCTGATATTACTAGCATAAATGAGTTGGCTTCTGATAATTCTCTGAGCAATTTAGGCCAGGTTAATACTGACCAGTAATTTCCAGAAGTGCCATGAAGTGCCGGGAACATGATTTATGTAACATGGGCTCCTGCTAGGATGAGCACTGGAAGACCAGCTGTGCTTCTGGAATTATGAATGCCTGTCAGAGGAGCTGCTTTTCTTCCCAAGAGCTCCCCCCTCCCCCCTTCTTCCCTTTAAACCATCAAGGGAGTCCCTATGGTGATGGAATGGAGAAGTACAGGGCTGAACTGGCTTGTTGTGGATCTTTCCTCAGCAGTACTTAGAGACAACTGTGATTGAGGACATTCTGGCTGGCTGACCCCTAGGCTGACAGTACTGAATTAAAATATAGAAGTGATGAGTACGTGGGGAAAGACCTTATAAAAAGCAGTGGTACTTGGCATTCCAGCCAGGTTAGATCTGCTTTTCTAAGGTAGGCACTTTGGCACATGCACAACTTGTATGACTTCAGCATGCAGAAGGTTGCACTTCACTTATCAGCCAAACCCTATTCACATTAGGAGAGTGTTGCTAGTGTGATAAGTATGTGGCTGTGTTGTGTTCTGAAGCCAGTGTTCAGAAGCTGATGAGTTCTTTGACTTTGGGCTCTGGAAGAACAAACAGCTCCTTGAGTTTAAACTTGTCAAGTAAAAAAGCAGCTTTGGTCCTAAGGCTGTGGCTTTAAGGGCACTTACTTACATTTGGGCCTGTGGAACAAGGTCCAGGACAGATGATGGATTCATTTTCCTCCACAGACTCAGCAAGGTCTCCCTGCCCCTCTCTCCAGGCTGCCCACGTAAGTGTATTAATAATGCCTCTGAGAGATTTTAAAAATTCCTCAGAGGAATCTGGAGAGCATAGAAGGACCTCCTTGATAGTTTAGGAATGTTGATCTTATCTCTTGATTGGTTGCATGTTGTTTTGGTTTCTGCTCAGGCCAGAATCTTGTTGCTGGTTATGTTGTCTTTTCTCTACACCTTCCCCCTACCCCCCATCCATACCTTTCCCCCATAGTCTGCATCATATGGGAAATGCTTTAGTTGGGT
This sequence comes from Physeter macrocephalus, assembly GCF_002837175.3. Taxonomy (NCBI): domain Eukaryota; kingdom Metazoa; phylum Chordata; class Mammalia; order Artiodactyla; family Physeteridae; genus Physeter; species Physeter macrocephalus. The sequence continues at coordinate 71,120,049 of NC_041227.1, read as the reverse complement.
TTCAAAAAGTTTTGGGTTGTATGTGTGCAGTCCAACCAGCTAGTTGGTTTTTTAAAAATCGTGGTAAAATACACATAAGATAAAATTTACTGTCTTACCTACTTTTAAATGCAAAGTTCAGTAGTGTAACATTAACCCTGTTGTGCAGCCAATCTCTAAAACTCCTTTCATCTTGCAAAACTAAAACTCTATGCCCATTAAATAACAACTTCCCATTCTCCCCCCTCCCCCAAGCTCCTGGCAACCACCATTCTACTTTATGTCTCCATGAATTTCACTACGCTAGGTACCTTATATAAGTGGAATCAAAGTATTTGTCTTTTTGAGACTGGCTTATTTTACTTAGGATGATGTCCTCAAGGTTCATCTAAGTTTTAGTGTGTGTCAGGATTTCCCTTCCTTTTTAAGGCTGAATAATATTCCATTATACGTACATACCACACTGTGCCTATTCATTCATCCATCTATGGACACTTGGGTTGCTTCTACCTCTTAGCTATTGTAAATAATGCTGCTATGAACATGGGTGTGGCATATCTCTTCAAGATTCCTCTTTCAATTTTTTTGGATATATACCCAGAAGTAGAATTGCCGGCTCATATAATTCTATTTTTAATTTTTTGAGGAACAGCCATACTGTTTTCCAGCAGCTAGATCTTTAAGAACTGCATTTAAATTAGCTTTCTCAGGCTTTGATCTCCAGGGTGCCTTGAGTTGTCCCTGAATGGATGAGTTTCTTAGTCTCCTGCCCTAGCACACCTGAACTTTGACACACTGTTCACGGCTCACTTTGGTTCTTGCAGGTTGGTGCTTCTCATTAGATTAGACCCAGAGGACAACCTTCTCAGGCTCCAGGGCAGAACAGTGGAGAAGTAAGTTGAATCTTAGAAAGCCTGAGCTCAGATGCTCACCTCCTGCCATGCTTCTCACACTTGTGCTCAGATAAGAGCTGGGTTGACATGACAGTCTCCCACAGAGTTTGATGGTGCAGCGCCAGATGTGTTCTTCCCAAACCTTTCTTCTGCCTTTGGGCTTGCATCATTGGAAAAGCGTGTGAAGCAATAATCCACTCTAACACCCTACTACTATATACTTGAGGGGAGATTGAAGACTAGTTTAAGAAATGAGTTGCCTGTGGGTTATAGTGCTAAACAGTTGTGTGTGTATGTGGGCAGTAGGGAATGAGGGATGAGGTGGGAGAGAAAATCCATAGATACTTCTACACCCCACTGATTGCAGTAGTTAGGCTGTATGGTTCAGAGTCATCTCCCCTGAACATGAGCCCTTCTGTACTAAGGCCACTTAGGCATGCAACACTATTAAGGACCAAAATAGGGGTCACTTGCCATTTCTCTTCCGTCAGTGCAGAACCTGCCAGGTCTTTCTGGTGGCTTATGGACATGATCATTAGCTGACTTCAGCAGGTGCATTTCCTCAGAGGCCTTAGCCAGTAAGCTAAGGTCTACATTTCAGATCATTAGGGGTTCTGCCTACTTTGAGGCACACGTTGTGCCTGCTGCCTCATAATCCTTTTCTGTCCATATCTTCCAAGACCAGTAGAAGTATCACCTTGAGAAACTTTCTCAGACCCTCTCCCAGGACAAGTTAATTACTTCCTCTTCTGTGCCCCACTTTGAGGTTATTGTCATCTTTGCACCTGACCAATTGTATTGTTATTAACCGTGGCATTCTCTCCTGCCAGAGAGAGACTTTACCTTCCTCTGTGCAAGTGCCATATTTTAGTCCTGTCTGTCTCTCCCAGGACCTTGTACCGTGTTTGGTATACTGCTGTGTCTGTGGCAGTTGTCTGGTAAATACTTGATTTGTCCACAAGTGACTGATGCAGTGTGGGATAGAGTAAATTAGTAGTTTTAATCATGACCGTCTCCCCACATAGCTGTTTGACCCCATCCAAACCACTCACCGTCTCATGCCAGATTGTAGAAACTGAAAGAAAAATGAGCCTAGGTTAAAAAATATATATTAAGCACTTATCATGTGCTAGGTATTTTGCTAAGCACTTTACTCATGTTACCTCATTTAATTGTTTCAGTGACCCAGTGGAGTACGTTTCCATTTTTTAGTGAATGACATAGACCCCGAGAAGGGTGGTTTTCTGCTAAGTTCAAATTCAGGTAGTCCAGCCTCTGAGCATATATTTCGTTTTGCATGACATTAGTGAACTAATGGTCTAGTCACAGACTTAGGACACATTCGGCACCACCAGCTCTGGACCTGCAGGCTGTGGGGTGTAGATTGAGCAGGAAGATCTAGGGGGACACTGAGTCGTTGCACAAAAGAGCCAGGTTTCAGTTAGTAATGGGAATGGAGGGGAGTGATCAGTGTGGAAGGTGGGCCATAGAGAAGGTTGTATACCATTGGAAGGGGGCTCAGGAGACACGGGTGCCTGAGTAGGAAGGACGGGAGCTGAGGGAGAATGGTCCCGGAGGAGGAAATATGAGGATGAGGTGAATGACGTGGCTGCAGGAGATGGGTTCCTGAAAGGAGGGGCCTAGGTTTTAGGCAGCCTTCAAGGAGGCCAGGGAAGTGTGGCCTGATGGGATTAACTAGTCTCAGGACTCTAGATGGAGTGAGGGCCATCTGTGCGGCCTGGGCCTTGGGTGTCCAAACCATGAAACGTGAGGCAGGGTGTGGGCACATGTGTTCACTTAACGTTCCTTCCCCCATCCTGTGCAGCGAAGCAGAGCACAAAGGAAAAATTAACAAAGATCCCAAGTCTCTCCACACATAGATCAAAACATATTGATGTTGTCTTGCAACTCTGATAATTTCATTGAACTGTATGAAGCTTAAAATTGATACATAGGCATCCCCCTGATTAACATTAAGTGCTGCTGTCAGTCTGACATAGCTGGATAAACCACTATTGAATAATCTATTAAATATGTCACACTTGAACAAGGAGTGTAAATCATATTATATTATTTCAGCTGTAATTAGGTGGGAGATAAAATCACAAATAGACGAGTTTAGTGAATATTTCTCAGTGTGTACACAGCGTCTCTGGAATTTCTTTCCTCGCTCCACAGGGAAAAAGAAGTTGACTGCTTTCCAAGTATTGACTGCTGTCCAGGAAGTGGGAGGTTGAGGGGTGACTTATGTAATGTTCACAGAGTGGGTTTCATTTATAAATTCAGTGAGATTGGCTGCAATCTTCCTGCAGTTAATGGCAATGGAAATGCACCATTCTGCATTTAGCTGGAAATAGCTGGCTCTCCAACTTGGAGACCTAATTGTTCCTCAGGTTATAATATGTTTATGCCTTTATTTCTGCTTCCCCTCCTTTCCTGGGAGCTGCCTATTGCCTTTACTGTCTGGGAATTAATGGTGCAAACCAGAGCTAGTGGGTGAACAGGGTGGTGTACTGCTCAGTCCTTCGTTGCTCCTCTTTTCCCAACCCGCAGAGTAAGCTCGATTATTGAGAATAAATGAGGGACATAAGCCAAGGTGGAAAAGATAAGGCGATTGTGTTAGGAGGGTCCAAATGAACCAACCTGTAGCTAAGGAATGGAGATAATTCTAGTCCTTCCTTCACAGGGTTGTTGTGAAGAATAAAACACACGTTAAACCTTCAGAACAGTGCTACCACGTAGCAAGGGTTTCAGTACTTATCAATTGCTTTCATTATTATAAGAAAAATAGTTGGTTTTTGTGATGGATAGTCAGGATGGTATGAACGTGGAATTCAGGAGCATAAAAAGGTATCTGACTAGAATGGTTGTGTCTCCTTCCAAATGGTTGGTGTTAGTGTAACAGGATAGAAAGTGTTAGTTCTCATTCGGGGCTGTTAACATGTCAGAGCATGTTATAAGCAGTGTATACCGGTCATCTCTTATTGAGAGGCTATGGTTTTCTTTTTTGCCTTTTTGGGGGTTGGTTCCTCAAATATTAGTTTGGTCCATTTCTGGTGATTCTGTTAATGAAGCAAAACATCTTTTACACTTTTAAATTATAAGTGAGGACCTTAGAACTTTGTGTGGATGTTATGATCATTCAGCAGACATTTAACAAACTCCTGTAATGTACTAGGTATATGTGTGTGAATATTTTTATAGGAAGTGTTTGCTTAAAGTTTGCTACATGTGGGATGCTATCCTCAGCCTTCAGTTCACAGGGATGTCCATAAAGGCAAGTGGAGGAGCTGAAGTGGGCTCATTCCCGGCTGCCTGAGGCAGGTTTTGAGGTGCTAGCCTCTTAGCTCCATTGGAGCCAGTAGTTCTGGCTTGAGCCAGCTGGACTTGGGGGCCTGAGCTGCATGGCATGTAGTGTGTAGGCTGAGCTACATGGAGTTAGAGGCAGTTAGAATGCTACAAACAAGACCTTTGTGGGGGTCTTGTTTCAGAGAGAGTGCTTTATAAAGCAGGGATTCCCAGAGACCTACAAGAGAACAACAGAAGGCAGACGTTTCCCCTTCCAAGGCAATTACTTGGCTCTGATTTTTCTCATTACTTGGCATAAAAATTTTCTTTTACTCCCCCACCACCCCCCGCCACTCTCTCCGTCTGTCTCTCTCTCTCTCTTTGTCTCTCTCTCTCTCTCTCTCTCTCCCTCTCTCTCTCTCTCTCCCTCTCTCT
>NC_041227.1:71073906-71115350 GCF_002837175.3 Physeter macrocephalus | reverse complement strand
CTCTCTCCCTCTCTCTCTCTCTCTCCCTCTCTCTCTCTCTCTCTCTCTCTCTCACTCACTCTCTCTCGCTCGCTTGCTCAGCTGTACTTAGGACTTAACGGCACCATTTTAAGTTAGACGATAAATGTAAAACTGATCTGCTCATGAACACTGATTAGTTGTACTTAAAAAAAATAATTTCACATAAGGCAGGAACAGGTTGCTCCTTGAAGGAGCTAATGGCCAGTTGGTTTTAGAGCGGATCACAGAAGTAAATGTGGTTTCACCTGCTGGCCTCTCCATCCAAGGAGATGAGTGTTCTGTGTTGGAGAACTGTGGGGGAGGACTCAGAACCATTGAGGAAGGAAGAACTAAGGATGGCTAGTCCTGCATGGCCATGCTGGCCACAGTGTGCTCATAGCTTTTGAACATTAATGTGTAAATTCCCCTAAAATCTGCAAAAGCACCAGAGATCTTTGTACATGTACCCATAGGGTTTTTGTTGTTGTTGTTGATAATTTGCCTTTCTGTTCTATGACCTTTTTTCAAGATCCGTTGTTTCTATAGCATTAGCATGTACCTAAAGTGTGACACTTACGTATGTATATTTGAAGTTCCAAAGGCAAAATTGTTTGGGTTTAACACTTAGTCAAAACCATGCATTGAGTGCTGCTGGGTCCCAGGCAATGTGTTGAGCACTGGGCATGCGGAAGTGAGTGAGCACTGTTTCTGCTCTCACGGGTTTAGTTCACAGTCTGGTGTGGAGTAGATGGTCTCAGTGCAGCAGCAGTAGGGACACAAGGCATGCTGGCAGCGTAGGAGCTGCAGCGTTAATTCTGTGGGGGATGGGGTGAGGGTGTCTAGGAGGATTTCACGGTCAGGGTGGGTTTGGAGGACACTGCGGCGTTTGCCAAACAGACAAGAAGGCACATCGCCAGGGCAGAAGGATATTGGTGTCTCAGGAGGAGTAGGAGCTGGGAATCCAATCCAGAGGTTGGGATTTTTTGTTTCAGTTCTACCTCATACATGTTTGCTGTGTGACCTAATTTTTTACTGCGAGGGGAGAGAAATGGGGACCCCCATGTCTCCCTCCCTTTTGTTTGGCATGGGGAGCAGGACTGTTTCCAAAATTGTGAGCTTGCCCAGACTCCAGATAACCGAGGCTTACAGAGCCTGAGGTTTACGCAAATCAGTTAAGTCAGATCGAGGTTCAGCTCAAACATGCACCTTGGTCCAGTGCCATTTCTGTTGCCCTACATCCAAGTTGTTACTCTGTGGTTTCTGTGTTGTTGGATTTATTCCTTTTCTCATGCGTTCAATAAATGTTTCCTGAGTTGGTTATAAACAACTGTACAGTCTGACAGAGGTATAAGGGTCTTCCTGTCAGGGAACTTACAGTATTAAAGTGGGAATTAACTTTGAAAATATAGGCTGATTCAGATTATAAAAAGCTGGACTAAGGAGTTAGGACTTAATGATTTATACCTCTCAACCTAAAGAGGATGCCAATGAGTTTCTGAATTGGAGCCCAAGGCAAATACTTGTTGATTCCTTGACTTTATTTACTACTGTAGAATAATGCTTTAGTGTGTTTGAATAAATTTTAAAAATACATGAAAGGTAGGCCTTGCATTGTGTGCGAGAGTGGAGTATGTAGGAGTGGGGACTCTGAGAGCCAAACAGCCTGGTTTTAATCCTACCTTCACTGTATGAGCTGTGTAACCTCGGGCAGTTTGCTTGAAGGCAGATTGTCTCATCCCTTACATGGAAAATGACGATGAAAATAATATCCACATAAACTTATTGTTAGGATTAAATGAGCTAATGTAAATAAAGTGGTAGGTAAGGTGCCTGGTGCATTAGCAAGCACTTTGTAGGGATTAACTATAATTGGGGAGTTGCCTGGTTGAGCCTCTCAGCTGGTTTGATTTTTCTTTGATGCCCTAGAACATTGTGACAGTCCTCAACTTGTTGGTGCATCAGAATCATCCAGAGAGCATTTTAGAATTCACAGCCCAAAGATTTCCAGTTCCACCAGGATGAAGTAGCCCCTTTCCTCCTAGATCCTCCCCCTTAATCTAACGACATCGGACATAACACAGAAGCAGTCGTAGTCTCTGAAAGATAGAAAGAAGAGAGCAGGCTGCTTACAACTTGGGGCCTTGAGGAATGACATGGTGGTGAGTCCCTTGGGTTTGCTTATTGACTCGCATGTATCTTGGACAGAGTACTGAAAAAACTTCCAATTTGTAATCACCAGGAGGTACAGACCAAAAAAGCTCTAAGAAAAGCCTGTTTCCCCTAGCCAAAGGCCTGGGAATAAAAAGTCGAATTAACAACAGGAAACCTTTTTGGCAAAACCCTCCCTACTGCAGCCAGACACGGAAGGAAAAAGCTGCACTCTACACCACCACACCCCACCAACCCTCTGTTTCAGTCCATCTTCCCCCTGTGCCCCATGGAAGCAGGCGGTGCACTTCCATTCCCATGTGGGGTGGTGTCAGCAGAACTGAGCAGGGTGCTGATCTTCCACTCCCCTCTGTGGGGAGCTAGGCGGTGCTCTGAGGCAGTTCCAGGGAAGTATGAGTGGGGTCCAGCTCTAAGCTGAGCTTCCACTCCCACCCTGCAGCAACAGGCCTCTCCCTCCCTGGTGGCAGTGGGGCTTAGGAGAATCTGATCTCACACCCTCTCTCTCTCTCTCTTTTTTAAATAGATCTTTATTGGAGTATAATTGCTTCACAATACCATGTTAGTTTCTGTTGTACACCACAGTGAATCAGCCATATGCATACATATATCCCCTCCCTCTCGAGTCTCCCTCCCACCCTCCCTATCCCACCCCTCTAGGTCATTGCAAAGCACCGAGCTGATCTCCCTGTGCTATGCGGCTGCTTCCCACTAGCTATCTATTTTACGTTTGGGAATGTATATATGTCGATGCTATTCTCACTTTGCCCCAGCTTCCCCGCCCCCCCGCCGCCCCTGTCCTCAAGTCCATTCTCTACATCTGCGTCTTTATTCCTGCCCTGCCACTAGGTTCATCAGTACCTTTTTTTTTTTTTTTTTTTAAGATTTCATATATATTGATCTCACACCCTCTCTTGAGGTAATGAAGCAGTGCCCCATCTTCACTTGGAAGATGTCAGCAGCGTCGAGTGAGGAGCTGAATCCCCCCTCCCCCTCTGCCTGCAACAGGCAGGGTGACTCAGTGCTCTACCTTGCCAGGGTGGTATTGTTGGCGGGCCCAGGAGGAGGCATACTCGCCTAGCCCTCACGTTGCCCTTCAGCAGGAGACTGCCTACTAAATAAAGGTGTCCAGGATACAATAAAAATCACAAGAACAAGGAAAATCACAGCTTGAATAAGAACAGCCAATAACAGATTCTAACACTGAGATGAAAACGATGTTGGAATCTAAAATAATTTCAAAGCAGCCATCATAAAAATGCTTCAACAAGCAATTATTAGTTTTTTAAACAAATGAAAAAAAAGGGAAATCTCAGCAAAAATCCATGGGACCAACATGAGAGAACTTTTTGGGGTGATAGAAATATTGTATAACTGGTTGTCATGTATACCTTTGTTAGACTCATCAAACTGTGTACTTAGGGTGGGTGCATTTTATTCTAAATAAATTGCATGATAGTAAAGTTGATTTACAGTAGTACATGGGGCCAGTCTTCATCCCTGGAGATTTGTTCAGTAGGTGTAAGATGAAGTCCACCAATTTTTTAAAAATTAGTGCCTCAGGTGCTTCTGATCCTGCTAGTGGCTCTTGGGAACTCCTGATCTCTCCAGAGTAATCTAGACTAGTTGTGAATTCTTCAGAATATCAATCTGTTAACAATCTGTGCAAACAGAAACTTGTTCTGGTAAATTATGAATTACCAGATAAGTACTTGCAGAATAAACAGAATGCATAATTAGAAACCATTAAGCATATTATCCCCACATGGAAATAATTTTTTGTATGTTTTTTGTTGGGTAATGTTGTAAAGAATGTTACATGGCATCCTTAGAAGCTGTAACTTGTCATGCTGGGTCATAAAGAAACTGCACTGTGGTATGTTTGCTTTTTCTCCTATTTGGCCACACCTTTCTCTCCATTCCTTTTCAGAGCATTTTCTCCTTGTTGGCTAATGACAGGATGGATTCCACATCTGCTTGTGCGAGCTACTGCCGCCTTGACAGTCGTGGTTTTCATCAGTACCTCCCTGGGGTGGGGGTGCTTTCTGTCAACATCCTGCTCTTAACAGAGGCTAGGAAATGATTCCTAATCCAGTCATTAGAGCTTTTAAGCCTCTCCCATTGGCCTTACTTTAACTCAGTGACTCTCACATTGCCTCCTAGGCTGGATTTTCTAATCCTGCCAAGGAAACCTATGGGTTCTTCCCGACTTAAGGGGCACTTCCAACTCAGGCCTTCTCCTCCTTTACTCTGCCTGGTACACCTATATGTGTGCAAAGTGGCTAAGGCTGGATGTGAGGGGTGGCGGAGCTGTACTTGGGGATGCTCTCCTGCCAGGGCACCCCTTGCAAAGCAGCTGGGTCATTTGTCCATAGCAGAACTAGTCAAAGCTGCGTCAGGGGCTTGGCCGCCTGCATCTCCTGCCTGGGCCAGGTGAGCTTCCAACACTCCTCTCTGGGTGCTAGAAGGAAATTCTTTTTTTTTTTTTTTTTTTTTTAAATCTGTTAACAGATTTAAAGCAAACTGTGTCTGGGTGTCAGTGTATTATTCCTCATAGCTTTTCCATTTTGACACTGTACCCTTGGAAGCACCCTGGGTCTGGTTTCTTTGATTTAAATAATAGATGCCTGAGATTGGCTGTTGGTAGGACACCCTCTCTCTGAGTTCACCATGGGGTTCTCTTGTTCTCTCCAGAGCTGGATCTGGTCTGTGGGTCATTCTCCTGGTGTCCAGCCTTCCTAAGTACTGTACTCATTGCTTACTTAGCTGATCTTCATTTATATTGTGTGTTTTTGTATGTGTTATGGTTACAGTCATCAGATGACTAATGTCAGAGGAGGTCAGACACAGTTACAGCTTCTAATCATGTTGATCTTTTGGTAAGGGAATTATTTGTGGGGGAAAAATACACATTAGGAATCTTCAGTGTGCATTAGAGGGGATAACACTTGAAAAATGTGCACATGATAGCTGTCTCCAAATATTTATGTGGATTGTGGTTTCTAAGAGGAATTAGTTAGCTTTTTCTTTCCTAATGTAGAACCAGGACCAGTAATAGGAAGGAGTAGAGAAACATGTTATGGCCCTGTTTCAAGAAGAGCATTCTGTCTGACAAGGCTTTCCAAAATGTAAATAGTTAAGTGTTACGTCAGGTATTCAAGGAAGGTCTGGGTATGGTAGAGAAGGTGTGGATATTGGGAAACTTCTAAGCGTATTTTCAAATGTCATCCTCTCTTGTTCTTTAAAAAAAATATAATCCATGAATGCAACGGTGGAACCATTCCTGGCTAAGGGTTTAACTTGCTTGCTTGTTCAGTAAACCTAGATGTTAGTAGCAAGGAGTCTCATTGTTGCCTCAGGCAGCCCTGGAAACTGCTATGGCAGGACTCTGTGTGTGTCTGTCTCTTCCTGCCTTTCCTTTGAGATGCCTACATTGGTAGTACTCTTCCCCACTGTGGTCTGTTTTTATCATGCGTCATGTGCACCGCCTTTTCCAGCATCTCTGCTACTTGACCTATTGGAGAAAGCCAGGTAACTGACCATGAATTCTTCTGGGATTGAGGCAGGCAGCTTCTTCAGGAGTGGGCCCCCATTCCCATTCCAAATGAGGCCTCTTTCACCAAAGCCAAAAATAAACTGGGAAAGTAGTTGTTTGAGTAAGAACCATAACCTCTCCCTTCACCTCTTGCCTTCACTTGCCCTTCTGTGGTTAAAACAACTCAAGAGTGTTTGGAGGAATAATAAAGGTACAGTCTCTGGAGAGAACTTCAGAGGTGTGTGTCTCACTTTAGCTCATGGGTATTTCTAGGTGACCCCAGCAAGTGTGGCTGTTAGTGAAGCAGGGAAGGTTGCTAGTATGTAAACGTTTCAGTATGGGGGATTTTTCTCCCTGCCCCATGCCATTTTCTAATTGGCCACTCAGGGGTTTCTAGTCCCAAATACTTTTGTGGTTGTGTTTTGGTATGGGTATATGTAGTGTTAGTAGTCACTTATTGGAATAGTTGTGTTTATTTCAAACTGTATCATGTGTCTTTCTAAAAGATTTTTGTTAGTTGATAGTTCAGTGAAGATATTTTGGTTTGATTGAAACTGTTGCTCCCAGGTCGTGGTTGAGCAGTCCCTGTGAACATTTCCCTTTTATGTAGACCGTAACATAACATTTTCCTGGGTTTTAGAATAAAGCCCTATAGGTGCTACCGCAAGGCCTTAGAGGTTTGATCCCTAAGACATATTTGTATCCTTAATGATTCTCAGCACAGGGCTTTGTGTTCAGTAGGGGATCAATAAGTGTTGAATTTTGTTGAATATAAAATTGCTTTCAAATGATTTTTGTTTCTTTCTTTTAAAAAGAATACTTCGGAGAAAACTTTCCACTTCAGGTTAATTGCTTCTAACCCTTTTTTGTAACACTCCATGAAAGAAAGAGGATTTTGGATAGTTTGGGGAAGACTGACCTCTGTGGGGTGGAGGGCATTTGCATTTTATTAGGTTTCTGGAGACAGATCATTCATGCTAGTTAATGTTGGTCTTGTTAACTTTTTAAATTGAAGTATAGTTGATTTACAATATTGCAGTTTTAGCCAATACATATTAATGAAGCATCTACTGTGTAAAGCACATACTGGCTACAGATACATAGAAATAAATAGAAAATAATAGTTTTTGCCATTGAGGATCTTATCATCTAGTTGGAAATGTAACATCTAAATACACTAAAAATTAATTAACAGTAAAGGAATTCTTTAGGATTCTTGGATTGTTTAATGTAGTGGTTCTCCAACGTTACTGTGCCTCAGAATCACCTGCAGGGCTTGTTAAAATACAGATGGGACTTCCCTGGTGGTGCACTGGTTAAGAATCTGCCTGCCAATGCAGGGGACATGGGTTCGATCCCTGGTCCGGGAAGATCCTGCATGCCACAGAGCAACTAAGCCTGTGTGCCACAACTGCTGAGACTGCGCTCTAGAGCCCGTGCTCCACAACAAGAGAGAAGCCAAAGCCCGTGTGCAGCAACTAAGACCCAATGCAGCCATAAATAAATATCTAGATAGATAAATAAATAAATATTTCTGGGCCCCACCCACAGATTTTCTGACTCATTTGGCCTGGGTCCTGAGAATTTGCATTTCTAGTCAGTTCCCAGTTGATGCTGGTGGTGTTGGTCCAGAGACCACCCTTGGAGAAGTGTTGGTGTGATGTAGTGATTCTCAGCCTGGGCTGTACAGCAGAATCACCTGGGGAGTTTAAAACATCCATGTCACTCTAGACTAATTAAATCAGAATCACTGTGGGGTGGGACCTGGGTCTTTTTCTTTTTCTTTCTTTCTTTTTTTTTTTTTTAATTCCCCAGATGGTTGTAATGTGTAGTCAAGTTTGTGACTTACTGGTCTAACACATATTGGGGATGTAGAACTTTAGGTTTCAGAAACAGAGGATGTTACCATGGCTGTAGGAGTATGGACAGATCATTGGAATTATTTAGCCTAATCTTAAAGAATGATAAGTGAAAACAAAGGCATGATTTCTGTTCTTATAAAGGCAATGCTGTGAACAAGTCCAGCCTGTTTTCTATCAATTTTTTGAGACAGGCTGATGAGCTTGTGAGCTCTTAGGAATAGCATGGATTCCCATCCAGCAAGGGGTCAGTGAGTAGGACAGAGGGAGGGGCTTGCCACCACCATCAAAAACAAGCATTCACTGACTACCCTCTGTCCTTCCTGATTTAGACAGAAATCTGCATTTACCCAAACAAGCTTGTATGTGTGTGTATCTGGAGTGAGGTGTGGACGTGGGCTGTGGAATAGTGATAGTGAAACTTTGAAAAATGACTCTGCCATTTTTACATTTCACCTCTATAAGCTTCTGTTTATTCATGTATAAAATAAAGACTACACGTAGTTGTCAATAGTCAATATATGTGAATACTAGTACAATATTAGGAACATTGTTCTGTTCATCATGAGACCCCCAGAATCTAGCAATGGGCATGGTGCATAGTGTCTGCTCATTAAATCCATGTTCGTTGAATGAATCATAAAGGTGGACTCTTTCATATCAAGTACCCATGCATTAGGAAGGACAGGGAGAGCTTGTTCCTGAGAAACTTTACAAATAAATGTTGCCACCTTGCATTTCCCAGCTTGGGCAGGAAATCTGTTAAAATAAAGGAATGCAAATGCAACAAGTAAAGCTGGAAATATATTGTCTTAATGAGTCCTAGTCAGAGCTACCTATGATCTAAAGAAGTCTTTCCTTTTCAGTTCCAATTGATATTTAGCCACATCAAATTTTAGATGTTATTGTTAAATTTTATTTTTAACTTTATTCAGTTAAATTGATTATAAAATGACTTGGACTATAAGAATACGCCTGTGTTTAATTTCTCGGAACTACTAGAGCTTTTGTTATAATAAATTTCATAGGGCTCAAGAAGTTATAAAATTAATACTAGAGATTTGGTGCTTGTTAAAATCTTGACATCTTCTATGGAGGCCCATTGAAATGATGTACAGTGAAACAGCTGTCCTGTGTTGGTGATAGGGCTCTTATCCATCCCCAGGTCCTGGGAAGCATGATGCAACTCTGATCTTACTGCAGCGTCTGGATTTAGGGCCCAGGGCAAAGAGGAGGAGGGAGGGTAAAGAAACCTGATCAGACCATTTCATGCTAATTTCACAGGTGGCTGGTCACTGTGTGCCTGGCTGTTGTTATTTATAGAGCTCTAAGTAGATGTATCTACACTTAGGGACCTGAAAGGAAGGTTTGCATCAGGGTGTAGTGGTAAAAGCGGCAGAAGTGGAATCTAGGGACAAATGGTCATTGGTGAGTGTCATTGCCGGAGTTAAATGGGATCATTAGTGGCTGTCATGGTTTCCGCTAGCACCTCATTGCCTTTCCTGAATCCTTTTGAAAACAAGCAACAAACCAGACTGAAACAACCATGGATAGTCAGTCTCTCCCTTATTTTTCTTCTTCTTTTTTTTTTTTTTTTTGCTGTACGCGGGCCTCTCACCGCTGTGGCCTCTCCCGTCTTGGAGCACAGGCTCCGGACGCGCAGGCTCAGCGGCCATGGCTCACGGGGCCAGCCGCTCCGCGGCATGTGGGATCTTCCCGGACCGGGGCACGAACCCGTGTCCCCTGCGTCAGCAGGCGGACTCCCAGCCGCTGCGCCACCAGGGAAGCCCTCTCCCTTATTTTTAATTGGGGTTGATAGGATTTTAATCAGGTTGACTCATAACTGACTTCAGCCACAATTTAAAGAGCTATCGGGCTTCCCTGGTGGCGCAGTGGTTGCACGTCCGCCTGCCGATGCAGGGGAGCCAGGTTCGCGCCCCGGTTTGGGAGGATCCCGCATGCCGCGGAGCGGCTGGGCCCGTGGGCCATGGCCGCTGGGCCTGCGCGTCCGGAGCCTGTGCTCCCCAATGGGAGAGGCCACAGCAGTGTGAGGCCCGCATACCACAAAAAAAATAAAAATAAAAAATAAATAAAGAGCTATCCACAAAGCTATAAATTAAATAATTAGAAATATATTTCTAGAGCCAAAAGGACTTGATCATTTTGAAACCATGCAACTCAGATGGGACTTGAACCCATGGTCTTTTAACTGAGATCACATACCTGGTCTCAGGACTTAATGAAGTTCAGGTTCTTTATGTCTCATTGCAGAAAGAATTCAGTGAGAGACAAAGTGAAAGGTAAGAAGTGGATTTATTTAGAGAGAAACACACTCCAGAGACAGAGAGTGGGCCATCCTAGAAGGTGAGAGGCCCCGAAATATGGTGTGGTTAGTTTTTATGGGCTGGGTAATTTCACAGGCTAATGAGTAGGAGGATTATTCCAACTATTTCAGGGAAGGGGTGGGGATTTCAAGGAATTGGGCACCACCCACTTTTTGGCCTTTTATGGTTAGCCTCAGAACTGTCATGGTGCTGGTGGGTGTGTCATTTAGCATATGCTAATGAATTACAGTGAGCTATAATGAGGTTCAAGGTCCACTGGAAGTTGAATCTTCCGCCATCTTGGACCTAGTTGGTTCTAACCAGTTTTTGTCATGTCCTATGGCTATGTCATTCTTTTAAAGGTTGTGCCTTGCCCGCTTCCCTGCTGTTTCAATTTCCCCCTACTCCCTCTCCTGTTCCCCATCTTACCAATGGAAAAACTGAGATCTAGCAGGGTTACATACCAGCTGAATTTCACAGTGGTGAACCTGGGGCTAGAATCTGGATCTCAGATCTCCTCAGTTTAGCTCTACTTCCATCATATTAGTCCTCTAATTAAAGTATACTTCTCTTTCTTTAAATTCAAGACTTTGTCTTCACAGCCCAGATGAGGGTTATCCTTTGTTATGGTATTTTCTCAGAATTACTTTGAGAGTTGAAAACATGCTTCTGTAATTTTCATTTCTTAAAATGAAAAATAGTATTAAAAATTCCTTCTATTGATAATACGTCTGCCTACCACCACCAGCTTTTAGCAATGGCAGTGCCTCCTTGGAGAGAGAGGGGCCCTTTGTGGGTGCAGGGACTAGCCAGAAGCAGGAAGCGGCAACAGCAGCCGACTTGGTTAGCTGCTGCGAGTGGGCTGGAGGCACCAGCACATAACACCTGGAGGTATTGGGTTCTGTGAATCACAGCTTGGCCTTGGCATCAGCCCTGGAGACCAGCTCTCCTAAGGGGAACTCTTTTCTGCCCTACCCTCAGTGGCCTGTTGGCAGAGGCCTAGAATAATTGTTTGTTTAAAGTTTTACTAGCTAATTATTCTGCACAGAACTGACAGGCATCTCTGTTAGAGTATTTCCAGTCCTTTGGAGGTACTTCACCACATGACTTGTGATCTAACCTCAGTGTAGACTGCAGAGGCTGGGTTTTGTTTGTTTGTTCTTCTCTCCTTCCCTTCCCACTTGTTTCAAAGGCCACACACTAAGCTCTGGAGAGGGAGCTGCCTGTGGACTGAGAATTGGCTGCCTCCCTCAGGCCGGCCATGTGTGGCTGCTGGAACAAGTACCTTTGGGTCAGTCATTCTCAGGTTACCGTACACTGGTGTGAAGGCCTGTGCTCTGTGTTGGACACTGACTGTGGGCTTTGTAGCAGAAAGGCTCGTTAGTTCTCCATCTGTAAGTGGAGGCGAGGAGGTTAGCTCAGTGTTTCTAAACCTTCAGAATGGATGCTGTCTCTTTGGGTTAGGTTAATATGTCTGAGAAGGAGCCAGGTTTTAGAACCTTGCATTGTACTGAATGATCAGTAGGGTCTCTTCCAGTGCTCATGGTTTTTCATGGTTCCTCCAGAAGAAGAATTTCAGGCCACAGGGAATTTATTTGTAGCACAGTCAATTCTCAGTTACCTGTCTTGTAAATGTTTTCTATTCCAGAGACCTTTCCCCAGTGAGTTCCCAGGTTATATTCCAAGCTCCCTATTTGGTATGTACCCAGGGACTGAAAGATAATTTTCTTCTTGATTCTAGGAAAAGCTAACTGAGAGGGAAATCTACCATTAAGGAAAAAAAAAAAAAAAGAGAGAAAGAAAAGAAATCACACCTTATGTTACAACCAAATATAAGTAGCTTTTAGAGAGCCTCCTCTATTGGGAAGGAACAGTGTGTTATGTTGCCTTGTCATTGGGAAGTTGATGATGAGGGTTAACTATATTTTAGCTCTCACTCTTGTGCCTTGCAAGAGTAATTCCCTTTTCTGAAAGGCTTTGTTGAGTCCCTAAGAATTATTTAAATGCACTCTAAGTATTTGGCTTAGTAATGAGATTCCAGTTGTATGGGTTTGTTGTGTATTAGCAGTGGCTTGAAGTTGTCTCCCCTGCTCTGGGTCTTACCTCTTACCCATACCCAAGTCCCTGGTCCACATGCTGTGGTGCTTCCTTGGCATGTCCAGCCCTGCCACGTGTGCAGAGTAAGCCCTTTGACCCTCTTAAGGGGGTGCTGGTCATCTCTTTGTTTTGCTTCACTTATCTTGCTTGTCATCTCCAAACCTGCTGTGGCTTGAAGTACTGCTGCTCTGATGGCTCTCTCCTTTGCCTCATTGAGGATCTGTTTGAGATACATGTCATTCTTTGGAGATTAGAACATTCACTTTAGAGGGAGGGATGACTTTAAACTGGGACTGGTAGAAGTCAGTTCAGGAGGGATCAGACTCGTGGTGATTTTAGGAGGTGTTTCCACTCCGGTCCTTGTAACCACAGGGTTTGTACTGAGCTGGACACTGGCCATTTAAGTAGATGCTTCCTCTCCAATTACAGAGTGGCTCCCAGCTGGCAGCTTTCTCACTGGGATTCAGTTTTCTTGGCTGCTGTTGTTTGTTGTGTTCACACTGAGTTTTGCGGCATCCTTCCAGGCTCTTGAGTCTTTTCCAAGCAGGAGAGATAGCAGAATGCTTTGCCCTCCCCTTCTTTTCTCCTTTTGGATATTCCATGGCTATTAGGGGAGGACTTCCTGTGAAATAAAATGAAGGCAAAGGAAAGTAGCATGCCTGTGGCATAAAAATGCTGTTAGCAAGCTTGAGGCATATCAGAGAGATTGGTCCTGAGAGTAACATTTACTGCCTTTCTGCTTCTGAACTTTTTTTTTTTTTTTTTTTTGCCTTTGCCTGTTTCTGAGGTCTGGGATTTATCCTGAATTTAAGAACGGACTGTTTTTGATCATTTGAATAGGTATCACCATTCAGCAGGGAATACATGTGCAGACTGAGGTGTCTCTTAAAGTCAATTTGTAGTATAAGTCATGTGAAATGATTTCTTTAGTTGGTAATGCATTTCTACTTTAAATTCTCTGCCTGGATTTATGCATTCATCTCCTGTTTTACCAGGTGATTTGCTTTTATTATACTGCTATGACAGCCCCCTCCCACCTTTAGCTACCACCCCCAAACACTTGAGCATGTTTTCCAGTGTGAGTAGGCATTGAGCTACCCCAAATGACATGAAGTGCCACCCATTCAAGATTAGAAACAAGGAGAGCCTGGATTCCAGCAAAATCTCCTTGCCTGCTTGATCAAGCGATTGCAGGAAAGATTACGTGGCCCTTTAACATTGGTTTTGGAGAGACTCAGTTAGATGGATGGAGTCCCAATGGGAAATCAGTAATCAGCTGCCAGCTGGAAAAATCTCAAATCATGGAATGATCTTTTCTCTCACAGCCTGGAGTACTCAGCCAGAGGAGAGCCCAGCCACTCTTTTTCAAGGTCCAGCTGTCTCTTTGAAGAGGAGAAGAGGGGATAGAGGAAGCTGTCTTCAGCTATGCTGGAGCACCTCTGTTCAGAGGCTTTTGGTTTGCTTTGCCCCTTTGCCTTTTGCCTTTTCCCACTTGGGGTTTGCTGTTGTTTTTCCTTTAGGGTGTGAGAGGCTTCCAACCCTGGGCAGGCTCTGAAGGAGTGGCATCAGGGAGATGTGTTTTGATTTCACATAATCTCCTTTCGTTAAGAGGAGATGAGCAGCTGGTTGACCCAGAACACTGCCAAGGGGAGCTGGGGAGTTGTTACTACTTGTAAATGTAGAGGAAGACAGGAACAGATACTGGGAGGCAGTGCATGATGTATAGCTGATGCCTTCAGAGAATAGGGGCTTGTCTTTCGGTGATTCTCTCATAAACATGGAGGAGGTAGTGGGAGGAGGCATGTGGCTTCTTGGGTTGAACTCCAGTGCAGAAGTCAACATTCTGCTCATTTAATTCACTAATTCATTAATTTCACAAATATTTTTTGTGTTGCTACTGTGTGCTAGGCACTATTCTAGGTACTAAGGATACAGTGGTAAATAAACAAACAAACATAAAAGGTCTTTGTTCTCATGATATTTAAATTCTAGTGAGGTATAGTGGCGAAAATGCATTTATAATGATGATAGTATAAGAAATAGTACGACAGAAAAAAAAATGGGGTAGGGAGCTATTTTAATAAGTGTGGTCATGGGAGGCCTCCTTAAAAATGACCACAAAATAAATAAATAAATAACCATTAGAGAAAACAGAGTTTTTATTACCTTAAATATTTTAAACCCTTCAATTTTAAATGATTTTTTTTCTCGAAAGTTTTGAGGGTTTTCCAAAGACATATCTTCCCTTCTTATCTCTGGATATTCAGCTTTGGTTAGCTGGATTAGAGTTCATCATTACAGTTGCTTTTAGTGTAGATTGGGTTAAGGCAGTCTTAGATTTTAGTGTAGATTGTGTTAAGACAGTCTTAGAAAGTACACAAAGGGTGTACTTTGCATAAAATTTTTCTGTATGATTGAGAGGCTCCTTCCCACTCCAAATGGCTGTTCAGCAGGGTTTGCTGCTGTTTAAATGGTAGTAAGAAACTTTTGGGAATCTGAAATATTAAAGTCCCCTTCACAAACCTGACATGAATGATAAACAGTACATAAACAAAGAATCCCTTCTTCAGAGCAGAATGCCAGCAGCTGTAAACGTAACTCAGTGGCTGTCCGACAGCACAACCCAGGGCAGTGGCTTTTCACTGTCAGGAGGGTGGAATGGTGTGGTGTATTCTGTGGACTGTCCTGAATAACAGGACTTATGTTTTCTGCCAGTTCCTTTGAAAGGACTGTATTGTATGAAAAGAGACCCTTCATTTGTCATAACCCTACTGTGTGCTGGGCTCTTTGCTATTGGATCACACCTGACTACATCAATTCCACAAGACACCCTGTCACAGTGGTTTATAAAACAGCATTTCTTAACCCATTAGTGGGTAACAACCAGCATTTTTTCAAAAAGTGGAATCAGATGGTATCAGAGTATATCACACTCAGTAACCTTTGTTTCACATGTATGTGTGTAGAGATAGGGTGTGTGTTTGTGTGTGTGCGCACATGCATGCTTGCATGTGCATCACATCCTGACAATAGTGTATTTTTATTATGTTGTGCTTTAAAAAGTTGGAAAAACATAAGCCTATCAAATGAAGTTTGGTATTATTTTCAGATGAGGAAACTGAGACTCTGAAGTTAAGGACACTGTCTGTAATCATAGTAAAGTTTGAAGTCAACTCTTTCTAGCTTTTCCACATTTGATCTAAAACATGACAATTTTGTTAGAGGACTTTTCATCTCTGATGATTTTCTAAGATTTTGGAGTTCACAGAGACACTGACTTGCCCCTGAACATTGGTTTTTTTGTTGTTGTTTTTTTTTTTTTTGCGGTACGCGGGCCTCTCACTGCTGTGGCCTCTCCCGTTGCGGAGCACAGGCTCCGGACGCGCAGGCGCAGCGGCCATCGCTCACGGGCCCAGTCGCTCCGCGGCATGTGGGATCTTCCCGGACCGGGGCACGAACCCGTGTCCCCTGCATCGGCAGGCGGACTCCCAACCACTGCGCCACCAGGGAAGCCCTGAACATTGTTTTAAAATCAGATTACCAGTTCCAAGTTTGGCTGGTTTCTCAAAATATCTCTACATGGTCTGTTTCCGGAGAAAGGAAAAGAAAGATGAATCTAGTTACTTGTCTTTACTAACAGACAAGGAAAATCTAGAAGCTCTTTTCCTCTTACAGAAGGACAGCCTAGTTTTATCCAAGAGGAGAAACTAACTGGAAGCAGAAGCAGGCTCTCTCTCTTCAGCGTTCAAGAAAATTTTGTGTTGGTGAGACCCGTGTTGATGTAGTGAGTGGGTAGACATAGCAGGAGGAATCTGCCACCTTGTGTAAAATGTTTTGGTTTTCACTAATCAGGCATACTTTTGGATAGACTTAATTAACATTTGTTCTAGTAAGTACTGTTACAACATTTGCCACCAGTCCTACCCACTTCCCCAGCCTCCTGGGAAAGAGGTGGAACTTTCATGATGTTTAGGCAGCTATTTTGGCCTTAAAGGACAGACTTTTCAGAAAGGCATTATTTTCTCTGGCATTTCTTCCCTCTTGCCTGTAGTCACTTTTGAATGAATTCCTGATTGTTTCAGCTAGACTTTTTCTTTTTTGCACAGAAGAAATCGACCTTGTTGAAGATGCCAGAAAAATACAGTGAAAACCTGCTACCTGCTCCCTTATCTTCCTCTCTGTACTACTTTGTTACCCCACCCCACTCGAGCCCCCAGTAGAAAGTGACCTTTTGGCCCAGGGCCCTATCTGAGCATTTTGTGTGGCAGAGCTGTCTCTGGCTGACTCCCAGGATTGTTAATGACTTCCTTCTCTGTCTCTAAATAATTGCTTGAAAAGACAGCTGTGGAGAGACATTGCCCCCAGCCTGCAGGCTTATTAATTCCAGCCATATGGAAGAGGGTGCAAAGAAAGAAGGTGGAAGTTACTTTGCCAAGAGTAGCAAGTGGAGGGAAACAAGAGATACAGGCTTTGGGGGAGAGCAGCACCACCACAGTGCAGACTGGACTTGGAGTTTGTGAGGTCTGAGTAGATTTCAGTCTAAAGAAACTTCATTAAATCCCAAATAGAGGGAAGCAAACTAAGAAGCAGTTACTCTATATCTAAATTCCTTACAGTAGGGTTCCTCTGGTATTGTTTGAATATAACGTAGCCTGTAGGATACTTGTGCTTTTTTGTGCACCTCTTCAAGAACAGAAGCATGCAAGTAGTGTGCACAGTCCGAGGAACAAAGAGGGAAGACATCCAATAGATTCCCTAAATGTCAGCCTTCATGGACTTGACCATTATTCATAACTTCTGCGTTTGTCTGTTTCCACATTCGCCTTTGAAACAAGTTTCAAAAAAGATATTCTAGGGCTTCCCTGGTGGCGTAGTGGTTGAGAGTCCGCCTGCCGATGCAGGAATCTGCCTGCCGATGCAGGGGACACGGGTTTGTGCCCCTATCCGGGAAGATCCCACATGCCGCGGAGCGGCTGGGCCCGTTAGCCATGGCCGCTGGGCCTGTGCGTCTGGAGCCTGTGCTCCACAACGGGAGAGGCCACATCAGTGAGAGGCCCGCATACCACAAAAAAAAAAAAAAAAAAAGAAAAAAAGAAAAAGAAAAAAAGATATTCTATACCTTGCTCCTTAAAAAAAAAAAAAAAAAAAAAGAATAGTTAGTCAAAACTTGCATAGACAGAAGGAGAATCAAATACAGGTAGGAAGTAAATACTCCAGTTAGCTGTTCAGCTCAGCTCTAATACTTCTAGCACTCAGGGTTATAAAGGAAACAAGATAGGGCACTTGATTTTTATTTTTCAAGAACAGGAAACATCAGGTTTCAAAGGAGATGCAAACTCTTTCCTAAAACCAAGTTATAAAACAAGTTTATGCAAGTCTTTAGACAAAGGTCATTAAAGAAATGAAGGTATAATGCAGCAACAAAGGTTTGCAAGAAGATGCAGAACTCTTCTTGTGGGTGACTTTCTGGTGTCTACTCCACAAACATCAAGGGTGTGGCCATTAAGGCCACTTTCAGAGTGCAGCTAAGCGTTTTAAGTTTCCTGTGATGCACTTTTTTGCCTGAAAAATAGACTAGGTGGGTAATTTCCATTAAAGCTGTGGTTTTCAAACTTTGATGCACATTAGGATTACCTGAGTCACATTAAAAAGTATCTGTGCCCTGGCTGCATCCCAGACCAATTAAATCAGAACCTTTGACGGTGGACCCCAGGCATCAGTATTTTGTAAAACTGATTCCAAAGGTTAACCTAGTTTGAGAACCAGTGCATTAGATGATCTTTACTTAATGTTAATTCCTTCAGATGAATTTTTCAAGTAGTTAAGGCCTAGAATGCTATTATTCCATGTTGTTGATTTAAGGAAGTCCATGTAGTTTCTATTAACATTCTCTTAGGAACACTGAAACTTGTATTTATGCTGGGACCAAGGGCCACTACACCTTTCTTCTTCATAACCAGAACCAGAGTATTCATCAAGAAGCTATGTAGGATCAGCCTTAGCTGACCTTATCATGGCTGTTGGAGAATATGGGACCTTAGATGAAGTATAGGGTAAACTTTTACACAAATTATTTCTGGCTCTGGATAGGCTGTTGTCTTGGGAGAATGCCAGCATCTCTCCAAGTGAGATAAGGAGAGACATGTATTCCCTAGTTCCTTTTGAAGTTAAAAACATTGTTACATTTAATATCTGAACTCTCTGACCCTTACAAAGGTGATATGATAGACAGTGGGTATTTGTTTAAAATAATCAATTCTTCTTTTAATTTTGAACTTAGAATAACTGACTATATCTCAAAGGGTTGAAACATCAGAGAATCATTGTTTTTATGTAATCTGGATTTTATCACAGTCCAGATAATGCCTCTTTGGGATAACGGAAAGTGTGTGTGTGTGTGTGTGTGTGTGTGTGTGTGCGCGCGCGCGCATGCATGCATGTGTGAGAGAATGAGAAAGAGATTGACTGTGAATGAGAATTATTTTGAATTGAATCGTAGTGAAGCAGATAGCAGGAATCATACAATAATAGTATTCTGGTTAAGAGCCACTTGATTTTTTTGGCCTCGGGCCAGCCATCACCTCTGCTTCTCACTTTTCTCACCTGGAAAATTATAATTCCTGCCTCTTAGGATTATTTTGAGGGTTAAATGAAATAGTTCATAAAGCACTTAGGATGGTGCCTAGCACATTGCCAGTACTATTTAGGTGTTTATTAGAGCATAGTATCAACTTGTCCCACTAAGAATATTCTAAAACTGCTTTATTGTGTAAAGGCTTTTAATGGAGATGCTTTAACACCCCTAAATTACCTTTCTTTTGCTCGCTCAGGAAGTTCTTCTTTCTAACCTAAATTCTTTATGCTGTGCTACTGAGTCTTATGTAGAGTTGCTTGTCCGCTGAGACCCCAGTGAGTGAGTTCCGTCCTCAGATAACTGAAATGCAGTTATTCCCTCCCTAGCCTTAATTCCTATATTCTAACTCTCCGGTTGACTTCTGGGCTCCACTTATCTGAACCCACCCCAGTTTTTCCATGCTGTTGAGCAGAGATGTGCTTGGGGCTGATTATGATGGGAGGATGACCTCATAGTTTCTGATGCCATCTTCCAACGTATATAACTCAGCCCTAAGCATGCTTTTTAAAAATAATGACCCTAAATTGCTGACATTTTGTCATCTCTCAGACTCCTAAATCTTTTTCTGCTCCCTGGACTGAATGGCATCAGCTGGAGCAAGATGCCTTTGTGCAGTCCTGCATTTACTGTGCTTGAGTGACCTCCAGTAGAGCTGTGTGTTCCCTCTGAGTAACGTGGGTAATGATTACAGCGACAATGCTGCTATTGTGTCCGGAGGTTTGGGGCTGTAATTTCATAATGAAATGGAAAAACATGAGATTAAAAACCTGAATCTAGCACAGTAATTATATTTAAGTATCACAAATCATCTCTCCGTATTTAGTTTGGTGTTTGAGATTTGGCCTCTCTTTGTGGAATACAGTCACGTTGTTTCATACATCTGCAAAATGGAAGGCTTCTAATTAATTTATGGCTAAAATGTGGGAATTGCTTTCTCTTAATGGGAAGGTGACGAGAATGGTATTAAATTTGAAGGAGCTGGTTTGCTTCACTTACTAGAGTCAAGAAGGGAGGTTGTAGAACAACTGCCAAGGTAAAGATATGTTTGGGTCTTTTCATGGTTTAATTCCCAGATACTTAGATGTGACTACAGGCTCTCTCTTTAGCAGTTAACTGACATAGGCTGGCCTGGGAAATTCTCCAGGCCTTCAGCAAGCAGTGCAGTTGCAGAGGTATAAATACCTTGCGTGAGGCTGAGTTTCTGTAAGGATGAAAGACTTACCTCCGGTTCGTTTCCCACAGGTAGGTTAGTGCACTGGCTGTGCCTGGTCTGTTCACTACCGGGGACCTTGCATGTACCTGCAGGCTCTTTAGTTTGGCTGAGCCCTGGTAGGATGGGAGGGTGGGGAAGGTGTAGGTGGTGGCAGCTGGCAGGTGTTCCTGCGTGGTGAAGAACGGTGAGTTAGGCTCGGGGCTATTCCTTAATATGAAGTTAGAGGGGAAGATGATTTAAGACTAATGATATCTCCGTCTCCTTGATTTCTAGGAAACATCAGATATAAAATGATCATAGAAGGAAGCTGTGAAAGGGATAATTATTGTCAGTCATTTACTGATTATCTACTATGAGCCAAGCACTTTTTGTTACCATCTTTAAACTTTACAGTAGACACTGCTATAAGGGCATTCTGTCCCTGTAATACCTCCCACCACCAAGTAATTTCTGTTGATAGAGGCACTACAGATTATCCCTGCTTCCCCAAATCTTTCCTCTCAGATTCTCTGTGATTCTACAAGGCCAAGTAAGTACCTAGAGGATCTGAACTGCTTTGGGCCACTGTTTGTTGATGGAAGTGTGGGCTACCGGTCACCAGCATTGGAATCACCTGGGGAGCTTGCTGTACCTCCCAGGCTTCATCATCATGCCCTAGCCAGGAATATTCTGGTTCAGTCGGTTAGGGGTGAGAGGGTTTGAGGTCTAGGAATTTGGATTTTGAACAGCCACCCAAGGGATTCTTATTTACAATAAATCTTGAGAATCACTGCCTTAGGGCTCTCTCTCCCAGGAGCAGTCTATTCCAAAGGATTTGTTATGTTGAAATTTGCTCTGTGGAACATGGGCCTATTTTTCAGTCCCCTGCCCCTTGGTATCTTGGGTGAAAATGCCTGCTTTGATGGATTCCATTTCTTCTGGATGTAAGGAAGGCTGGGCTTCTTTGCAACTTTACCCACCCTCAGGGATCGCAGAGAGAGAGGAGGGAGGCCTGCTAGGGAAGAGGTGGCCTGTCTCCAGCACTAAACTTGTCACGGGCCTATGGTAGTTTCTGTTTCCACTGGAAACTCATTGAACATTCTAGCACTATTTATGTTTTTGGTGTAATATATAAAAACAGCAATTCAGGGGACTTCCCCGGTGGTTCAGTGGTAAAGAATACGCCTTCCAATGCAGGGGACACGGGTTCGATCCCTGGTCATGGAACTAAGATCCCACGTGCCGTGGGGTAACTAAGCCCTTGCGCTAAAACTACCGAGCCCGTGCGCCTCAACTAGAGAGACCATGTGCCCTGGAGCCCGCACGCCACAACTACAGAACCCATGTACTCTGGAGCCCGTGCGTCACAACTAGAGAGAGAAAACCTACACACCACAACTAGAGAGAAGCCCACGCGCTGCAATGAAAGATCCCGCATGCTGCAACGAAGATCTCAGGTGCTGCGACTAAGACCCGACGCAGCCAAAAAGAAAAACCCACGGCAATTCAATGAAATTGAGCAAAGATTTATTGAGTAGCTGCAGAGGCTAAAGTGTCATGCCAAGGGGGACGGCATATGTAAGTAAAACAGTTTCCAGCTTTCATCCAAGGGGCTGTGTTCTAATGCTGTCCTCAGTCCTGACTCACAACTGTGGTAGTCTGAGCCTGTCCAGTGATAGGGGCTTCTACAGAGGGAAGTCAAAACAAAGCACTCTGGGAATGTCGGGGTGGAAACAGTTCATCCCAGTTAGGCAAAAGGCTTCTTTGGGGAAGTGGTCCAGGGAAGTGGCTTTCAACCTTACCTGTATTTTAGAATAACTGGGGAGAATTTTTTAAAAATCTTAATATCGACGCCATACCCCACAGCAATCAAATCAGAATTTTTGGAGTTTGATCACAGGCATCAGTATTTTTTAAGGCTTCCTACATGATTTTCCTGTGCAGCCAAGGCTGAGAGCCCCTGATATAGAAAGAAGGGCAAATTGGCTGTCATTGGGATGAGGGATAGGTAGAGATGGAAGGGTATTCCAAGCATGAACAGAGGCTTAGAGGCAGCAAAGTGAAAGCTCTAGCTGGAGAATGCTGCTCAATGGGGTGTGATTGGAGCATAGGACTCCTGGAGTGAGTGGGGAGGGAAATTATGCTAGTTAGGTAGGGTTGGATTAAAGTGTTCTGCCGAGGAATTGTGAGACGTCATGTCTTTGCACTGTGCTTGGAACTCCCACTCACCTCCTGTTAACATGGAGGATGAGGCCCCGGGAACTTGTTGCTGCCCCAGGTACCGGTTGGTCAGGGCAGGTAACATGAGGCATGCTCAGTTAGTTCCTTTTGCAAGGCTTTTTGCCTTAGACCGTACATCTCAAGCTCGTGCCAGGCTTAGCACTTTCTCTTGGCGTCTGTTGTTTGCCATTTTTCTTTTATAAAAGCAAACTGAAGGTAACTTGGGGTCAGTGTGGTAGGAAGGTATTGATGTTAGGCAAGAACATGGCAATATTTTTCGTCTTTTTGCTGGTCTCCTGTGAGCATGTTGTGGGAGAGTTGCTGGGCATACTGGGGGCAGATGTTTGCAAGTAAAAGCGTGTATGTTTCTGTGTTCTTGCAGCTGCATTCATTTTGTGCCCGATTCCACTGCGGCCTGGTACTTTATCTGCTTATTGCTGTTTCTGGGAAGTTAATTTGCAGGTGCTATAAATATGCACGGTTCATATACTTCATTTATTCTTTCTCCCTTGAAGCCTCTCCTCTTTATTAGGCACTTTGCATTTGTCTGTTTGGTGCCTGTATTTTTTTTTTTTTTTTTGGTGCCTGTATTTTTTATGCCACTATTTTGATAGTAACATTACAGGTAAAGCCACTCAATTACGTAGGACTCTTTCTGTGCTTTGGGCAGGTGCATCTGTGCAGCCCAGGGGGAGGTCCATGTTTCAAGGTTTTGTTTCTTGTTACAGGTAGAAAAACCAGGAGAGTTCAAGAGAGAGCTCATTTTCTTTCATTATCTATGCATTCACAAACAAAAACCTTAAAATAGTTCATGAAATAGTGCCACTCATGTACCCACCCTTCCATTCATCTGTTGACCCTCCCTGCCATCCACCTATCCATTTAGAGAAGGAAGTACAATATAGTAGTTGAGAATAATAGACTCTGGAGCCAGTCTCCTTGAGTTGAAATGGTGGCTCCTCCACTTGTTTAATCTTTTTCTGTCATCTTTAAAATGGATATAGTAACAATCTCATAGAGTTGTGATGATTAAGGGATTAATGTACATAAAGTGCTTAGAAAGTGCCTGGGCATAGGGAAGTTCTAAGTTTGCTGCTGCTGTTATTAATCGTGGCAAATAAAAGGTATTGGCAGATGAATTTGGTCCATTGGCTTCCAGTTTTGTGATCTTAGAATTTACACAGAGGAAAAAAGTTTGGAAAGGGAGTTTGGGCTGGATCATGAAGGGCCTTGATTCCAGATTTTAAGATCTGTAAACAGTGAGAAGGCCTTCCTGTTTTGGTCTTGGTAAGAACGTCCATCAGAAAGTTATTCTCGCACCTTTGCACAAAATAAATCATTTGCAGAATTAGAACAGTTAGGGGGCTATTTTAATGGTCCAAGGTACAATAAAATGAGTGAGAGTAGTGACAACAGAAATTGAGACTTGGCAGTGGGACATGAAAGGTTCTTTCTATGGTTAGATTCTCTTGTACTTGGCTTGAGAAGGGAAGATGGGGAATTAATTTGGAACCAAAAATTTTGGTGAATTGGTGCCCTCCATCTCCACCC
The DNA here is from genome assembly GCF_002837175.3 of Physeter macrocephalus. Classification (NCBI taxonomy): domain Eukaryota; kingdom Metazoa; phylum Chordata; class Mammalia; order Artiodactyla; family Physeteridae; genus Physeter; species Physeter macrocephalus. Next base: position 71,091,772 of record NC_041227.1, on the reverse strand, counting down.
TTGATGAGATGGCAGATTGTCATGTACATATCATTACTGGTTCTTGGAGGCAGAGGGGTAGTGCCATTCTGTTCTGTGCTTTTACATGGCTCATTATCAACAGGACGCAATTAGCTCTTGAAGGGTGCCTGCCTGTTCTCCTCTCCACCTAATTACTGTGTGGAGCTTGGGTTCATGCACAAAGTTACCTTGATTACACAATCAGTTTATGGAGCTGTAAATGTTCGTACACTAATTGGAGAAGGCCCTTCAGACTTTAACATTCAGGGCTGCTGTGGGTGGGCTGAGAACAGCCGTGATGGATATGTTTTCCAGATGCCATGGTGTGACGCCTTAGGTTTTCTATCCCTGTTCAAGTCTTCTCTTCTTCCACAATCGATAGACAATGCAGTGAAAAGATGTAACCTAACTGAAGATAGATGGAGTGGACCAGAAGTTGAAAATAGGGAAGAGACTGCACAGTCCTGCACTCTGTCCCAGAATCAGACATTTTTGTGGCGTGATCTGGAAGAAGAAAAACATTTATGGCCAAACCTCACTAAATTGAACAATTGTGGGGATGGTGCAGACAGATTTGTGGGGTAGTTGGAAAGAAAGGCAGTTCTATTATTTTTAGTTATAGGCTGGTAACTTGAGCAAGGGCAATGAGGTATTGCCTAGCAGTACTTTTTTTGTTGGGGGGATTGGCCTTCATGTATAATTTGGAATATCAGTCATTAATATTAAATATCTTTGATTATTTTCCTCTCTTTGATGGTGTGATCATGTCTGTATGATCGCATTTATGCTCTCATTTGCCCTGATAGCAGACTCTATGTTTGCAGTAAAACTTCCTTCAGCCTAACTTGAGTCTAGATTGCCCTAGAAGCTTTTAATTAACTATGGTACGTCTGAACGTGGAGGGTTTTTATTGAGAGGATGCAGTGGAATCACATATGGAAAGTGCTTAGCGAACAGATATGAGTTCATTTACTCCCTCTTTCCACTTTGAAAGAGGGAGTGGCTAAGTTTCAAGTTTTGGGATACTGCTTTCTTACTTCCACCCCTAGAGAGTAACCTTGTAGGGGAGATGTTCTGGGACCTAGGGATGGTTGTGAGTAGGAGGTGGGGAGGAGTATTACCCAGAGCCCAGGTGCCCCTGCCGTCTTGTCTAGAACTCAGTGGCTCTCAAACTGCCATGTGCCTGAGAATCATCCTCCCCCTGTCTTCCCAAGGGATGGGGTCAGACTTCACAGATCTTGAGGTGCTGCTCTCTTGCAGAGATTAGGTATACAAATCCTGAATGCAAACCTGGACTGCTGTGCTCCCCCAGTGTCCACTCAGCAGTCCTGGGCTGGTAGGAAGGCAGATGTTTCCTCAGCAGAGATGTGAAGCTCTTGCCTTCTTTTTTTGTCCTTTTAAATTCACACTGAAGAGAGTATTAGATATGCAGCAAAGCAGGAAGGAAAACTGACCTTGCCTGTCTCCAGAGTCTCAGGGAGATAAAGGAAGTGCCTGACTTGGAGGCAGCTGGAGATCTGTGGTGTTCCAGAAGACCTCGGCTCTCAAATGGGCTCTTGGCAGCGTTACTGATAATCACAGTGTGATCGCTACTGGGCTTCCTTATTTAAGATGCTCTTAAATTTTCTGTTCTAACAGTGTAAGGTTATGTCTTCACCAGCTCCTCAAATTTAAAAAAAAGAAACAGAGGGAGGCAAAACAAATCCCAGAACATTTATTTTCCTCTTTCTAAAGGTTGCAAACATAAATCATATTTAGAACAATGAATGGAACTTACTTTTTATCTTCAGAAATCTGGGCCTCTGGCATCTTAAAAAGTCTCTTTATTTTAGAAAGGAAGGAGACTGGTAAAGTGGAAGGGCTATGCTCCCGGGATCAGGAGACTCGGCTTTGCCACCAGCTGCCTGGGGCTACTTGGCCAGAACCGGTCTCCACTTTGAGCCATTTTCCCTCTCTATAAAATGTGGGGGCCATCATGCTATTTCAGTGAGAATGCTTTACGATTCTAGTGATGGGCTCAATGCCTGCATCATAGACAGTCTGTAGATTTTGTCACCCTATTTCGAATTTGTGAGGTATAGTGTCTACCATCTATCTTTGTTGCACTTGGGGTGTCTCTTCACTAGTGTTTCATAAAATTGTGGTGAGTTCGTGCTGAGGGGACCTTACGAGAACAGGTGGTTCACCCTGTGTTCATTTTACACATGAGACACATGGATACCCCAACTTGCTTTCCCTAAGGTTGGGGCATCATTTGGGGTCTTTTCACCTTTCTCTTCGGTGTCTTTTAAGACGTTGTGTTGCCCCCTCACCAAGGTGTTATCTTTCAATTCCCTATTCCTTCCATTTTCCCTGGGACACTGGAGTATTCAGTTGCAGTTTGGGGCAAAAGTACTCCTGTGGCCTCCAATGTTTTAAAAATTATAAACTCCTTGTGAGAAGAATTTGATCATATTTGAAGAATTTGATCATATCATGCTAATATATTTACACACTTTACAGATGTATTAGGTTATAAAATATATATGTTAGAAATTACATATGAGTGGTATGAGAAATAATTATAAATAGAAGCTCTGATTTTTTCCCAGTGCCCCAGTGTATCAGTTTATACCTTCCGTGGAGTGTGAACTTGCTTTGAGGACCACTGATCCCACACATGGTGGGCTTAGGGTTTAGACTGCCAGCTATGCAATTTCCTGTGGCACTTGTCAAAAATACTAGTTCTGGTACCTCAACCCAGACCACTGAATGAGAACATCTCCTGGTAGAACCTGGGAGTCTGCATTTTCAGCCAGTTCTCCTGGTGCCCCTGAGCCAGTTTTGGCAACCGCTGTTAGAGACAAGCAGAAGATATATCATTTGTAGTACCTATAAACTGCATAATCGTACATGGAATTTCTCAAAACCCCTTCAGGATTCTCTAGGTGCTTTTTTGGTTTGTAACTCCAAATATTTGCTGTTGTACCTCAGTCTTTTTCTCATTAGTAATCTAAATATTATTGAAAACCTAAAGATAATGAACAATTAGACAATCAACCTTTACCGAAGTAGATTTAAGGGTTTTTTTTAATAACTTATGTGTCTATAACTATATGTTTGAAAGGACTTTTCAGTATCCTGGTTATTGAACATGTACTCTCAAACATTCAAATAAAATCAGTGTCAGATAAACATGTAACAGGAAATTTGTTTCTAACTATACACTCCAGGTCAGCCTGCTCCCAGCTGCCTTGTGGATGTCAGGGTTATCTGTTCCTGTATCAGCTTTGGGAAAGCTCCTACACAAAGTTCTAAGTAGCAAGAGTGCAAGCCATTTGAGAAAATGTGATAATTAAGATTCAGCAACTAGACTAAGGCGGAATGAATAGAAATCAGAGCAGCAGTTGAGCTGGTGGGAGTGAGTAAGCCGTAATTATATCTGGGGTCACCTGATATATCCCTGGTGTAGAATTCCAAAGCAGCCCCTTCTTTTGCTGTCTTCTCCTACCCTGAGATTTGGCCAGTTATCCCTAACCAGATTTGGTCAGGCACACCGCTGGGTGAGATTGTGAAGCTACTTTTGCCCACATATTGTGATTTGGTATTTTTAAAAATGTTCACTTCCCCGCCAGCCTCAGTTCAGTCTTTTCGTCTCTCTTGCAGCAAGTGTGCCAAAGGTCAGGAATTCTGTCAGTTTGATTCAGCTCTGCTCCCCTGATAGCAGCTAGCGCAGGCCTTGGGACATAGAGCCTCCTGACATGAACTGATGCAAGTATCAGTGATTCAGAAGGTCCCACATGGTGAAGTCCCTGCGCACTTATTCAGCCACAAACAGGTCTTGTAGCTCTCCTGGCACCTCCCTGCACTTTTCCTGGAAAGGGCTCTGTTGTTTCTGAGCCTTCCCATTTGTTTCTACTCTGTCTGAAGTACTTCCAACCCCCTCACCTTTTTGCTTGGCTAATTCCTACTTATCTTTTAGATAAATAGTTACAATTGACACTTCTTTTGGTCTTCCTAAACTAGGATAGGTATCCCTGCTGTGTGCTTCCATGGTCCCCTCACTTCCCCTAGAATAACTTTTATCATAGTTTCTGGTTCTTACTTACTAATTGTGATCCCCTAGACTAGAGTCTGCTCCACCAGGACAAGGATTCTAGTCTTCTTGCTCATCATTGTTTCCTCATTGCAAAGTGTAAGGTATGTGACATGGTAGGTTATCAATCAACATTTCTTGACTGAATAAAGTAAGTACATAATAAAACAATATATGTCAGTTAATGGGGTTATTGGTAAGGATATACTTGTCAATTACAATAGTGGTAATTAACACTGCTAGGTTTAACTGCTGGGTTTTATGAGAAAGAATGATTAAAAGTAAAGGGAAATGGAACTTATGACCAAAAGGTTTTATGTGCCTGTTGATGCCTACAGCTGGGCAAAACTTTCTGCAAATAAAGCAAAGTCCCTTGATGGACTTAATTTACATACTATAAAACATAAAAAAATTAAAGACATTACTGTGCAATATGGTGTTTACTATACTATGTACAATCTGTAAAAAAAAAAAAAAACTTAGCTGTCAGTACCAACATGCATTCATTCATTTATTCATTCACTCAGCAGGTTTATTCTTTGTATATGTGCCAGACAGTATTCTAGATGCTTAGGACCCAATGGTGAACAAAACGTACAATATCTGTCCCAAAGGAACATACATTCTAACGGTGGAGACAGTCATTAAAGAAAGTAAATAATCTAGAATATTAGAAGCTGGTAAGTGCCATGGAGAAAAAAAGGAAGGAGGAAAGGGACACAGGAAGTGCTACCGTGTGTTTTGGGGGTGGTGGTGGATGCAATTTTACATTCAATGGCCAAGACAAGAGTCACTGAGAAGATGGCTCTTGAGTAATGATCTGAAATGGGGTGAGGAAGTGAGCTGGGCAGGTATCTGCGAGAGAAGAGAGGTGCGGAGGCCGCGAGGTGAGATGGTATGCTTGGCTGTTTGGAATGTGCTCACCATCCTTCATGTTTATTACATTAACCAGACCAGCATGTTGGGATCAAAGTGAACTGTTTATCAGAATCTGTATATGTTTCCTGTCTTTGGACAGCTGCCCTAGCTAATCCTTAGCCTGAATATATACTTTAAGGGGAGTGGATTTATTTCTTTTTAGAAAGTTTGTTTGATAGAAAAGGCCCTACAGAAGCCTTTCTTTTTCCTTTTGTGGGTCAGAATTCCTGCTTTATTATCTGTGCTTACCCTCTAAGCTCTAGTCTGTGGCGGAACCACCTCTCTGAGAGCTTGTATTCCTTGAGGGCAGGGTACATTTCTTGTTTAACCAGTTTACACAAGTCTTATCACGCTGTCCCCTGCATGGGGACCTGATAAGTTATTTTGGCTGATAATGGAAGGGCTTTTCTGTCTACTTCTGTCCCCCCTTGATGGCTTCCTTATCTGTTCTCCTGTAGCACTGTGAACTCATTTCATTACTTAATGAAATTTTATCTTATGTTATTGCTTATTTTGTGCAGCTGTCTTATCTGTCCAACTAGAGAGGAACTTGCATTTTCTTTCTCAACCTTGGAGTGCTGGCTCATAGTGGGTATGCTATGTATACATCACTGGCTGCTGTTGGTCAAAGTGCTTGTCCCTTTTGGATGAGTGAACCAATATCTTACTTTTCCAGTGTTTTATTTTTTGGTTTACAGTCTATATCTTGAGTTCAGTTCTACTTAGGACTTGGCCTCGGTACACTGCTGGAGAGCCCAGGGGAATAGTATAGTTATTAAGGGAGAAATCCTTTGTGAATTCTTAAATCTTCCAGCGTAAGCATTTTTGGTTTATAGTGGTTTTCTGCAGATTGACTGTTCTTCCGAGAACCTCTGTCGACTGTTCATGACAGACACATTGTAAATTAATTGTTTTTTTAAATTTCATTGACATTTTCTTTCTCACTTGGTGGTCATTTCCTCAAAAATATTTGCTCACTCCAAGGCAATTACTATAATGCCTAATAAAAGAGAACGAAAAAGCCAGGTTCAGCCGTGGGTGCTGGTCTGGGCAGTTTCTAGTTCCTCCCACAAGGGTGGGCAATAATCAGATCTGTGTCTCAGCAGAATTATAAATGACTGCACTTTATGGCTCTCCTTAGGAATTGCTTTGCTTGGAATACTGTAGTTGAAACTGCTGATGTACTGTGCACTGTTTTCTATTGGCAGTCTACTGTGAATGGCACCAACTGGAGATAACTCTTGAATAAATACTGCCACTTGTTACATGTGGTCGCTGGTCCCCCTCAGCAGACTGTGCATGTGACTTTCAGGAGGTCATCCAGGAGCCCCTGATGTCCACCAGTGTCCACCACTCACTGGATATGCTTCCTTATATAGTGACTTTTTGGATTGCTTTTCTGGAAACCTCTGTGTCCCGATCCTCATCTGTTTCCTCTGCCCATACATGAAAGTCCACATAGTTGTTGATAGTTATGGAAAATACAGCCTGAAGACTTGCAGTCAAAAAGTAAATCCCTGTCTGCCCATGCCAGTCAGTACCACCTGTAAGCTAGTTAAACTCAGCGTCTCTCAGGTGTTCCTAGGGAGGAACACAGTGTCACACACTCGTTTCTTTGGGGCTATTAACATTTTTCAGAGCTCTTTAAATTTCATTTTCCAGTGACACCATATTAAACAGGGAAATAGGAGGGAAGGAGATGGGAGTTTTGCTGATCGATGGACCTGGCAATCATAATGCAAACCCACCGGGACACACACACACAGACCCCTGTAGTTTACTCCAGGTGGAGTTTCACAGCAGTGTTGCAGGTGTCTTCTGTGGGGAGTTAGAGCTTTTAGTCCTCATCATATGAAACTTCCCATACCTTTGATGTTGCCTTAGAGCTCATTTTTGATTTCTGCAGCATGCCAGAGAATTACCTGACTTGGTTCCTGGTGTGGCTCTGAAATGCTGAGTTTAGGGTGGATTTGAAATGTCACTTTGGTCCTTACTTTGCAAAAGTCAGTGAAGAGTTGCCATGATAATTAATCCTATAATGCCTTTAATGAAGATTTAAATCATCATTCTCCTGATCTGTTAGTTTTATTCCTTGTTGAGAGCTGAAATACAGGATCATGGGCTCACAGTTACATGGATGGTGACAGACCTGGGTTGTTGTTGAGAATTGCAGATTTTGTCACATCTTGAGTTGTAGCATCTTTGGGTTCCATCAGCTTCACCTGGGAACTTGTTTGAAATGCAGATTTTCAAGGCCCCATCTTGATTTCCTGGGGGCCAGAGTGCGGGTGGGCGGAAGTCAGCAATCTGTGTCTTAATAAGCCCTCTCAAGATTCTGATGTACGCTCAGTTTAAGAATCACTGAACCAGAGGGGAGTTGCTTTCCTTTTAGTTTCTTGAGCTTGCAGCAGTTGATATTTTAGCTTTTATATGAGGGAGGACAGTTATGTCTTCCTTTAAACCCTTCCTTGGTACAGTTGATTGTCAGATGCAGAATGCTGACGTGAGGATAGATTGTGAATATGACCCACTGTGGCAGTGTTTACAGCCTCAGCCCAGTGCTCTGTGGACTTAATTAAGTAGCACCCTTGGTAATAGGTAGATAAATCTATAAGGATGTTGTGAGGTTACATGGCAAGACTTTCAAAACACACCAACTTTATGTTTGTGGCAAGTGCTTTGTCCAGTGTTGGCATTTTTGAAATCATCCTTTATCTCTGTCCCCGGCCCAGAAATTTCTTTGTGAGAACTATATTTACTTTAGACAGACTGCTATGGTGGGAGATAGTCAGAAGGAGGGGACAAATAATACAGAAAAGCAGACTTTTTTTGTATTTTTTGCTGAGAAGAAAAAAAATTCCAGTGAGGAGTTAAAGAGGCTTCATATCTTGAGTGAGGCAAATGATCACAGTAGGATGGTAGAGGAATAGAGTGCAACTGTAATAAAATACCCAACTATATGCAGACAAGAAAATATGTGGGGGAAAAGAATATGAAAAAGAAACAATGCAAATTCTTCTGCGTGATTTTTGCAAATCTTTGTAAAGATGGAACCAAGCAACCTAGGGAATCAGGTAATCATCCTAAAAATTACAGTAGTGATGAACTCTTTCCTTCTGCGACAGGTACCGGAATCAGAGCCAACTTTTATTTCCCTTAGGAAATGTAGATGTGATGCCCCCAATGAGCACTAAGTTAATACTGGATGATAGTATTCCAGCAACTGGGACAAAGATGGTTTTCTTTTTCCTGACTGATTCTAACCAAGGTCTTTCACTAGCTTCAAAACCACAGAAGAAAGACAGGAGTATGAAGATAAAATTCAGAAATTTTGCTTTTTCTTAGGATATTTATCTAAAGGTTTAATAGAAGATGATGTTGGAATGGAATATAGTAATAGCTTATATTTGTTGCTTCCATGTATGAGGCGTTGTTCTAAGGGTTTTACAAGTATTGGACCATTACTCCTTCCTTACACAGTGTTATGAGCTAGGTTCTATTTTCTGCATTTTATAAGTTGAGGAAACTGAGGCACAGATAGAAGTTAGTTCACCCAAGGTCACACAGCTAGTAAGTGGCATTTAAGCCCAAGCGGATTCATTCCAGAGCCCTTGCCTTGTACTGTCATACTCATCTGTGGGCTCGTTCTTCCTTATGATTTCAAGTAAAGAATTGTCATGGATTAGCTTTTTACTATAGTAAAAGTGCTTGTTTGTCAGACCCTTCATCATATTTGGTCCTAGGAAAAGAAGTCTTCGACCTTATTTAGGGAGTTTTTTTGTGTTTTTGTTTTGCATTTAACATCTGATCAGGAAATATTTGTTGTGTAATATTATTACACCACTAAGTGTAGATTTTAGGTGGAAACTTAAAATATTTATAGCAAGTGGTGGCCAACTTGCTCGTATGATGTTTAGTTTACTGGACCTCATGTTGCTTCCCTGAAGCTTAAATGATATAGTGGCTGCACAGGGTTATCATGGAAACGAAATGTTGTAAGTGTAATGAGCTCAGATAAGATGAGCAGAATCTAATGTGTTTTTTAAAAGTTGTTGTTTTCCTCCTTTTAACAAAGATGACACCAAATTGGAAACATCTGGATTATGTCACTATGGGTATTTAATTGTTTTTTTATTATAAATCACCAAGATCAAGATTTAAAACGCTGATTTCTAGTTATATTAGTTATGTATGGCTATGTGTAAAATTACCTCAAAACTTATCTACTTAAAAGAGCAAACATTTACTGTCTCATAGTTTCTGTGGGTCAGGTATTCCTGAGTGGTTCTTGCTCAGATACTTTCATGAGATTGCAGTAGATGTTGGTTGGGACTGGTATCACCTACGTGACTGGAGCTGGAGAACCCACTTTTAAGATGGCGCACTCACATGGCTTTTGGCAGGAGGCCTCAGTTTCTTACCACATGGACTTCTGCAAAGTGACCTCTTGACATGACAGCTGGTTTTCCCAGAGTGAATGATTCAAGACAGAGACAGATGACCTAATCATGCAAGTCATAACTGTCACTTCTGCCACATTCTGTTAGTCAGAAGGGAGTCACTAAATACAGCCTGCATTCAAGGGAATTAAGCTACCTTGTGAAGGGAGGAGTATTAAAAAATTTGTGGACATATTTTAATTGTCACACTAGGCATGACTCCATACCTACTAAATCAGACTCTCTGGGTATGGTAATTTGCATTTTTAACACACTCCCCCAAACGATTTCTGTGCACACTTAAAGAACAACTAGGTAGGTGTTCAGGTGATATTTGTTGGGTGATTCAGTCTGGAAGTAAATGGATAGTATAATGTCACTATTCTGGTTTATTTAAGAAGCCAGATATATTTTTCATGTTAGTGTTATAAATTTAGTGTTCTAAATAGTTAAGGTGTATGCTTAGGCACTAAGTCTGGTACTTAACTAGGTAATATAGTGAACGACATATTTCCTTAGATTTTACTTTATCTGAAAAGGCCTTTAGCTTTCATTCTGTCACTCAGATGAGCCCTCCTCTAATTTAGCCTGTGGTGTCTGAGCAGCTACCCTCAGTATATACACATAGCCAGAGTAGGAACTTCAGCTCACAGTTATAAAGAAATTAAGTATATGGCTAGGTAGGGCAAGGCAAAAGGGTATCCTGGGGTTTTTGTTTCAGGATCTAGGGAGCTGGGCAAAATGTCTGATGATCCTTATTGGCTCACTGGCTTCTGCAGCTGCATGCTTTCTGTTAGGAGAGAGAGGGGTACAAAACCAGGGGGTTGCAAAGAACAGTCAGATGGCTTCTGGAGCCCCTCTAACCTGGACTTCACTCCCTCTTAGATGTTAAAGGCTTTCAGTGGACAATCAGGCCCCCTTATCCATCATAGCCATCATTTTCTTACCTTCCCATCAACATAAGTCCTCTGAATCCTTGCCTACAAGGAATGCAGCTAGGTATTTCAGAGTGGAGGACGCACATCATGGAAATACATGACTCCTCTTCAAATCTATACACCAGCCACCCATCTTCTTCTCTCCCTGCCCCTAATGAAAGAAGGCAGATAAATATAGATGCTCAGAACCCTAGTCTCACATTTCATCTGAAATTCCTTGATTGGTAGAAGCACACAATTAGGGGATAAAAACCCCAGAGAGGAAGTAACACAGCGATGCCTGTAAAGAGAGGCCTTTTCAGCATAAGTGAGCATTGCACCCAGAGTCTGTGATCACACACTGGAACGGCCATATGATAGAGCTGACATGGCCCACTGGGTACAACAGATTGTTCTGCTTGTAACCAATCAATACCGCAATTAACAAATATTTATTGAACACCTAGGAAGCACCCTAGTTCACATGGCCCTCATCAGCTATTTTTAAGAGTAATGTAGAACCTCCTAACCTGTCTCTCTGCCCTCAGGCTTGCCTCTGCCCCAGTTAAATCAGTTCTGTACATTGAAACCAGAGTGACTTTTCCTGAAATGTACAAACTTGGCAGGGTCATTGACCTACTTAAAATGCTGTGGTTGATGATCAGCATCCAGATAAAGCCCGTACTCCCTATAGCACAACTTGAGAGGTAAGTCATAATCTGGCTCCTGCCTGACTCTGCTTCCCCACTGCTGCTTCTCCATATACGTTCTAGCCTCCAGACACTCCCCACTCCACGTGCCCCCAACATGCCTGCCTTTATGGTGCCATATAAGAGTGGATAAGGTAGTGGCCTTAGAGCTCAGCTCAGTAGGCTTTGATTCAAGCCACAGCTGTGTGACTTACAAATTGTGTCATCTTGGACAAATTATACTAGACGTTTCTGAGCCTTCAGATTTGTTCCTCATCTACAGAAATAAATTACTAGCCTCACAGATTCTTGTGAAGATTAACTATGATAATATTTAAAATGCTTAGTGCAGTGCCTGGCCCATAATTAAGACTGAATAAATATTGCAGTTGCTGTTATCGATGATGTACGGAAGGCCCCTGGCACATAGTAGCTGTTTAATAGAGGAGAGGCCTTTTCCTCCCTGAACCTTAGTCTCTTCTCTGATCATGAGAAGCCCTCACTCTGACATTCAGAGTCTGATTTGGGGTGGGAGTGGCATTGGTGAAGATAGAGATACAAGTTTTTTTTTGTTTGTTTTTGTTTTTGTGGTACGCGGGCCTCTCACTGCTGTAGCCTCTCCCGTTGCGGAGCACAGGCTCCGGACGCGCAGGCTCCGCGGCCATGGCTCACGGGCCCAGCCACTCCGCGGCATGTGGGATCTTCCGGGACCGGGGCACAAACCCGTGTCCCCTGCATCAGCAGGCGGCAGGCGGATTCTCAACCACTGTGCCACCAGGGAAGCCCAAGATACAAGTTTTTAAGAGACAGAGAGGAAGTCGGTGGAGGAATTGAGGAGCATAGATTTAAAAAGGATCATGCGTTTCCCCCTGATTTTTCCTCCAGTAGAATATGACTAATAACATCATTCCTTGTGGGGCAGGGAAAGATGGTGGTGAGCTGGGATTTAGAAGAAACTGACAATCTGGCCTTTGGTAAGTCACTGCTTTCTGGCCTTTGTTAGATCATTTGTAAAATGGGTTTGCCATTAGATTAACTCAGATATTGTGTTTAAAAGCTTTTTGAGGAATAGAAGGCATACTGTGAAATAAGGTGACAATATTATGCTGCCAGTCCTGCAATTCACAGCATGTTTAAAATATGTTTTTGAAAGCAACATTTTTATATTTACATACAATTGATGCTGAAGCATGTACCCCCTAGAGATGGAAGTTGCTGGGTGGTTAGGGAGAGTCACACATCCTGGAAGTATCTCTCATGTTTCTCCTCATGCCTTCTGTATCTCTCCTTTGAGAAGAGCTCAACTTTTGCAGTGGTTTTCTGGCCACAGTGCTTTTATTACACACCACTCTATTACTGTCATAAAAGAGAAATCTGAAGGGCCTCATGGGAAGAATACTTACCATGGACTCATGGAGTTGGGACGAATTGATTGAAACCTAGAACAGATAAAACTTGACCTAACACTCAGTTTTCCAGTCTGTGATCTGGGGCTGATAACGGCCATGCTGTCCCATCACTGTGAGGTTTAAGAGGCACGTGTGGATAGCTAGTGTGTGTCTGGCATGTAATTGAGACATGACGATCTTTTCTTACTTGGGTGCCTGAAATGGTTCCCCAGTGTCCCCTGAATATCCAGCTCCAAGGTCTTCAGTCAAGGAGGGGCCTCCAAAGACGGGCTCCAGGCTCCCCCTTTCTGATCTTATTTGTCCCTTATTATCTCTAAGTCGTCCCTACCCCCACCCCCAATAATAATTATCCTCCAGACTGAAAGTCTTTCAGGTGATTTTTCAGTTACTCACAGCCTTCTCCTTCTCCTGTGCCTCTGGCCTTGTTGTGCTGCTATTGGTGATATGTTTCCCAAGCCCGTGGGACATGAAGGTCCTGTTCACCTCATAACTTTTCCCAGTACCACCCGTCCCTACCAGGTGGGATCAGTCCTTCATTCCCTGTTCTTCCAATGCATGTTGTTTTACTTCTGTTACAGCTCTTATCACAGTCTGCCTTGTAGTCATTTCTGTGTTTCCCCATCTGGATTCAGAGCCCCTGGAGGGCAAAGACTGTTGTTGTATTTTGTGCTGTTTTTTCTCACCCCCACAGTGCCTGATGCAGTAGGGGTTTAGTAAATACTGCTTGAATCAATGCATGAATGAAATTGTCTCTCCTAGTCCTGTTTGCAGTGCTGTAATGCAGACCAGGTGAATGTAGAATTTTGGCTTAGTGGATTTAGTTTAGCATAGGAAGTGAGTTTTCCGAGAAGCAATACTAGCTTTGAAAACAGAAATTGCCTTTAATCTTGTGGAAAACACATGCCAGCCCTCTGAATTACAGGAGAGCATTGCATTACTGTAAAAACACAAATATATAAACCCATGACAATACAGTGTTTGGGAGATAAAACCACATAAAAGCCATCTTTCCCCAACTCTTCGGCATGGTAATTAGGGTATTTCTGGGAGGAAAAATAAAAAGACACCAGCAAAGAACAAGTGATATTATGTTTAAAAACACTCTTGCAATTGGCAAGGTGGGAGTAAGGGGTTATATTTTCCATTTAGCACAAATGTTCAGATACCTCCCAGCTTCTGCCAGACCTAATGCTATATTGATTGCACTGCATGATAAATTGGGCACTAGGGTTGCCAAAGATGCCAGGCAGTACCTGGAGGGCAGAAGGTGTCACCCAGAAGGTAGTGCTATGAAATTTATCTGTCATACTTTACCTGAACGTGACATATTCTTCTAAGTGCTGGGTCTCCATTGGCTCAGGCACCCCTCCGTGAATCCTTTGTTGTGGGCTACAGCTTTACACTGGATTTTGTTTACTGATGACTATTTATTTGACTGTCTGCCTGGCTCTTTTTAACCCTAGGGTTCTGGATCCAGGTTCTTTAGAGAATAGAGTAAGAATGATTTTGTCAGCCACTGAGGGCTAAAACCAGACTGAACAGAACTTCTCATCAGCCGCTTCTCATCACCTCCATTTCCAGCACCCTGGGCTGAGCTGCCACCATCTTTCACCCATTGCAATATTGCAGTAGCCTCCCAGCTCTCACCTCTGCCTCCTGCAGAGTATTCTTCACCCAGCAGCCAGAGTGGCCCTTTAAAATGTACTTTAGATCATATCACTCCTCAGTTCAGAATCCTCCAACTAGTCTCCCATTTTACTGAGAATGTAATTCAAAGATTATACTTACTGTGGCCTCCAAGATACTGCATGGTCTGGAGCCTGCTGTCTCCCACCTCATCTCCCGATGTCCCTTTCATTAATCCTCTCCGACCCTTGAGCTTTCGTGCTGTTCTTAAACCAAGCCAAGCCTTCCCAGCCTCAGAGCCTTTGCACTATTGTTCTCTTAGCCTGGAACATTCTGTACTCAGATGTACATGTGGCTCGTACCCTTACTTCATTCAGGTCTGCTTACGTGTCACCTTGTTGGGGAGGTCCAGTCCACCTGTGTCCCCGGTGCTAGAACAATGCCTGGCATATGGCAAGCAAGTAGGAAGTCCTTGAACTGTGAAATAAGCATTGCCCAGCTATTCCAGCCAACTTGGAGAGAGAGCGTGTGGTCTAGGGGACAGTGGCTCTGGCGTCAGATGTCAGATCCACGCTGCTGGATTTGTTATCCTCCTCCATTTGATAGACATTCCACCTGGGGAAAATTCTTTAACTTCTCTAAGCCTATGTTTCTCTACTAGATAAATGAGATTGGGCCTACTGCATGTGATCATTATGAAGAGTTAAGTCAGATGATGTTTGTGAAGTCCCTGGCATTGTGTCTGGTGCACATATTGGATGCTTCCTAATTATTATTTCTCACACATTCTACTTCCTAGTTGTAGACTCATGTTATATGGGATAAGGGGAGTGTCTAAAAATAGTTTGAATGTGGTTTGTAATTTTCAAGTGTTCCTGCTTTATCTTCAGAGTTAGACATTTCTCAGACTCTGGGTGTTAGCTGGGGCAGCTCTGTGAGCATATCGGGGGATTTCGGTCAACAGAAAAAGGGAGAAGTCAGTAGCTGAGCCTAGGGGAGGTTCACAGTCCTGCTTGTGATTCAACAGGGACTGCATTTATGAAAATGGCAATTGAGTCCAAGGCAATTGAGACTTTGGGCTGTGCCAGCAAGTGTGGTATTTCCATTTACATCCTCAGTGTAAGTACAATTTCACCATTATTCCATTGAGGCTCTCCTTGCCAAGAAAAACCCATTGTAAATTTCTGGTTTAAAGATTCTGCAGTTTTAAAGAGTCATACTTTTTGTTGCTTTAACATTTTCTTGGCACCATAAATGTTAAGCCCCACCGGTCTACCTGGTAAATACTATACAAATGTTGTGAAAAGCTGAACCACGTCATCTGTTTTTCTGTGTTCCTTATAGGAAATGGTGATGCTTCTGCCCCCACCCGCTGCTTCCCCTCGGTTTCTGCTCAGGCAGGTTGGAGTGGGAAAGAAGACAGATTGTCAGCAAAAGATAGGAAGGAGCTTTGCTTTGTGGACAGGGTTGAGCCAGGCAAGAGAGAAAAGTGTGTGGCTGGCAGGGTGTCTGCGTGACGTGGATCCATTGTGTGGGTCCCTCCTGCTGGACCAGTGGCCAGCTCCCGGCCAGGCCACCCGGGTGAGGGCCTCTGAAGCAGAGAGCCCTGCACAGTCTGGAGCCTCTCTAGCCCAGTCTAGTGAATAGGACTCCAAAGAATAGGAGCCGTGTTCCCTTTGTCACCTACAGCCCTGCTTTCAAGCCTGCACAGTGAATGTGCACTTGGGGGCTCAATTGGCACTTGGAAAAATCTGCAGGAACTTTGTGTGTGCTCAGTGTGTGCCCAGCAGCGTGGGGGGAGTGGAGCATGCACTCGGGAGATGTCTGGGGGCCAGTCCTTGCAGAGGAGGGGCTGCCCTCTTTATGCTGTTGGGTTTGCCGAGAATGTGCTGCCCTTGACAGTGTTGTGGCCAACAGGAAAAGCATTCATGGCATCTTAATGAAAGGCAGCAGTTTCTTTCTTCAAGAATAATAGGTATTCTTTTATGGAGCTAGGCCCTTTTTTAGAGATGGAGAGAGAAGCCAATTATTTTTCAGTTAAAATTTATTTTTTTAAATAGTGATACCTCAGTTGCAAATTACCCTGGTTTTGCTGTAAAGACATTTACAACTACTCTTCTGACATGGTTTTAAGCTGCCATGTTGTAGAATCTTCAAATAGTATGCCAAAATGTGATAAGGCATCAAAGACTTCCATATCCCATCTGTGTAGCTGATTGCCTTCCTCTGCAGCTAGAAAATGGATATGTTTTCTGAAGCGGAATGGGTCTGTTTCCCTCACCCAGCATCTTGCACACAGTCTGACTTACCTCTTTTAATTGAAATTGGGGAGTTTTTTTCCTGTGTACTTGATAATGTTTACATCCTTAAGAGGGAGCTTGATAGGGTTACAGAGTTGTTAGGTTGAAAGGATCAGGTATTTGAAGCACCAATCTAAAAGTCATCTTTGGGATGATAGATCTTTATCATAAAGAAACAAGGTCAGGACAAGTAGATTTTAGTGTGTTGGAGGAAATGCTCTGCTGTTTTGCCTCTTTTACAGACTGCTTTCTGATCTCTCTTTTTTTTTTCTTTTAATGCTTAAATGAGACTTGGGATAATGAACTACACATTTCAGCTCTGCATATGTTCTACATATAAATGGCGAGAGACGACAGAGCCATCCCTATTTTTCACCTTATTTACTCTAAGAGGCCCCTGTCAGTAAATGACTTCCTTTTGGAGGCAGTAATTTGTGTTTGGACTTGGGTGACTGTCAATCTGAGTCCAGCCAAGAGAGGTCATGCTATCTGCTTGCTGCAGTTTTCTAGTGGGAAGACTAGAAAAGGCAAAGCCTTTTGCCTCTGAAATCCAAGTACTACAGGGGATAAAAATGATGCCTAGGTTTGGGTACAGAGAGGCACTAGTTTCTGAGTAAAGCTGTTAACTGTGGGCACGAGCTTTCTTCTTGGGAGATAGGTAATGTAGAACCAAAGATTTCTGACATCTGAGAGCTTTATTTTGCTGGTGTATCTCTAAAAGGGAGGAAGGAAACATTTTTTTTTTTTTCATGTTTTATGCAAGGTGCTGGGTACTTTACGATATATTGATTTATTTATTTTCCATTCATTTCAGTGGAATTCAGTCATTTCATCAACTCCTGGCAATTAACATATCCATTTACATTCTGCCCTCCCCAGATGTGTTAGAAGAATGTTAGCAGATTAAGTCAGTTTGGGTTTAGTACTTTCCTTTATGTGTTAAGCTCAATTATTCTGGCTAAGATTGAAATTTGGGATGGGATGGAACTGAAGCTTATGTGGAGTGACATAGGTTGAGTGCCTGAAATGAAGGCTAGCTTCACATAAGTGGCTTCTCCACGTTGTTATCCCCATCCTTTTTGTAGATAAAGAAAACAAGGGCCAGAGAGGTTATGAATCAGCTCTGGTCTCTTATCCAGTAAGTGATAGAGCCAAGATTCTATGTTGGCACATCTGATTCCAGATCCACTGCTTCTTTATACTGCAGTTACCTTCCTGCTCAAAGTATGTCATTCACTCATTCATTCAGGAGGTATTTGGTTGGCATGGACTTTGAAGCCAGACAGCTTTGTGACTGTCTGGTAACTTCCTCAGGTAACTTCCCCTGGACCTTCAGTTCCTTCATCAGTAAAATGATGAGTAATAGAAATAGAACCTATCTAGTAAGTGAAGTGCTTAAAATAGGTTGCGGTGAAGTGTTTCTAAATGGTAAATACTCAATAAATATTTGCCATTCCTCTTCTTTTTTCATCACCACCACCACCACCACCACC